>NW_012026914.1:1615068-1659839 GCF_000956235.1 Wasmannia auropunctata
GGGTTACGCAATCATCAATCACAGCGCAGGTAAATGCTTCTTCACAATGATTCGCCGTGGCCGCGCAAAGGCTCGAATTACCGCCGAAGAAGCCGCGGGCATTTGGCGGTAAACAGGAAGCGAGATCGTTAAGTGCACGCGGATCCTTATCTAGGTTTATTCTGCGGTGTACCGAATGCACGCCGCGCACGTCAGGTGCGCATCTCGCGTTGGATTGCAACTATGAAAAATATCGGATCGGGACGAAGATGGAATTTATGCAAATGTCATGTTATTGCCAGACGCATCTTCGAGATGCTATCATACCTTTATTTTTCTTCGCTAGCAACAGCCGAGAGAATCGTGGCTATGAATAACTAAGCGATTCGAGATGAATCTTCTTCGCCAGAAGCTTGATTTACAGATAAATGCGATTCCTTCGTTATGTAATCGATGGATTCGAGGAATTGCAGTCGTTTTTTGGCAGATATATATGTCGTTTCGCGTAAATTGCTTTTTTTTAAATTCCACGACAGTTGTAGTCAATGTATTTCTCTCGGGAACTATCGGTACTCGCGGATAAGCTTGAGGTAATAAATTCCTTCGGTGGATTGAAATTCTAACAATGCCGGCTATTATGGGGAAAACAACATTTCTATACTCGCTAGCAATTATAATAAGTGACTTCTTTACTTACTACTTATTGCACATCTCCGTTTTGTCTATATAAATCAAAGAAAAATACATTTCACACGTAACAACGATGCGTTGGTATAACATTCACATGCGTGTAAGAATACAATGCGATTAGCATACCATTAGCTTGATGCGTCGCGGCTCATTTTCAGTCTATAATTGCAAACATGTGTCTAACAGTTTCTTGTCTAGCTGGCAAACAATTGCAAACGTTAATTCTTCTAGATTTTGGAATGCAGAAACATATATTTTTACATTACATACATGACGATCAACGTGTCTTTTTGCTATTTTTGTGAAGAAGAAAATATTTAATTAACGAATTAAAATGATATTAGATGATATAAGAAAATATGTAATTAACGAATTGTAATAATTAACATAAACACAAAGTACGCCGATCGACAATGAATTCTTTTAGCTTGTTTTAACGCAGAAAATGGTTTCACAACCGGTCTCATCTTTTAGTTGTCCCTACAAAAAAAATATCAAAGCGATCTGCCAACACGTTAATGAGGCGTTACATTACGCTCGATATGGCACGCCGTATTTATCGTACGTTTCTTCGGAAGAAAAAATTGGTCGGACACATTATCATAAGATAAGTCGTTTGTTTTTAACACGTACGTGACATATTGCTCATTGGACATATTATTTCGCCGTTGTTTCCAGAAGCGTCATTTTCCGCTGCATTTATCCGAGCTAACAGAATATTCGAGCGCCTAATTTTTTTTACCGTTTTAATATTTTTACCGTTAAGACTCCGTATTTCCGACTCTGTATGTTATATGTGCGCGGGAAAAAGTAATACTGAAAACGGATTACCGAGCGATAGCTAAACACAAGCAACGTTATCGCCGCACGGAATGTCGTTACGAGCGCGCCTGGTTGATAAGGATTTTTCGCCGACGTCCGTACAATCGCGTGGTTATACAGTCCGATCGTTTCGATGAAATTAATTCCAAGTTCACAATAAGAATATTCGCCGATTGTATAATAAATAGTGCGCGCTAAAAATATGAAATTATGTTCCGACAAAGATAAGAAATGTCAGGCTCGTCGCTATCTCGTTCACGTTGTGAAAATGCGATGACTGGCGAACGAGAGAGATTTTAACGCCGCGCACATTACGACCGAGACGAAATTTCTGTTTAACAGCCCCGTCGCGTTTCCGATTTGCTCGCAAGCGGACCTCGGCAACACGTCAGTGGGAAATTATCGTTGATGATTCCGTTCCCAATTACACGGTAATTGCATTACGGTCATTACCGATCGTTCTTTTCTTCCTGCTGCGTCCCAAATGGCCGCTTCAGTGCCACGCTTCGTCAATGACGCGGACAATGTAACAGGATGATCACGCGACGCGCGTTACATGTTGTAAAAGTTGCATAATCGGCCGAGAGAGAGAGAGAGAGAGAGAGAGAGAGCCGGATCGAAGCGTTAATACAACGTCTAGCTGTAAATTTCCAACCTTACTCGTTTTGCGTGCTGGTGCAAGAAACGCTGCGCTTGTATTCGCAGACGATACACGAGAATGTGGGTCGATTTGTGGTGGATCAAATGTAAACGTACAATATACGCATCCGCGAGCAATTTGCTAGTAGAACGGGTACAATAGAATATCCGCGGTACGTTCTAAAATGCTGTGTCACACCCGGCAGAATGTGTTATTGGCACGAAATTCCCCGAGCAGTCGAACAATTTGAATAATTCAGATTTTTTGCTCAAATTTAAATAAATTATAAGGATCTTTTCGAGATCGTAGAATTACATTCGAAAAAATTTTAAACCCATAAGTATTCAAGTAAAATAAAGCTAGACAATGTATATTATAAGAAGAAAAGGACAAGAACATTCTGTTTACTAATGAATGTTATTCTCGCTTGAATTTTCCTTGACGTTTGATTTATTAGAAATTGTCAAATCTTTGAACGTCGAATCAAAGTTAAACAATGCTCGAGAATCATTGTTTTCGTTCAAATTGAAACATTTATATTTTAAAGTATCTTATTTTAAAATATATTTTTTATAAAACCCTTTGTTTTAATCTTAATACATATGTATAGATATATTATATGTTCAGCACGTTTAAAAACATATTAAATCCGTTTTGACAAATGACGATCGATAACGGCGGGTAGAGTTTGTCACGCGAGACGTGCGTGCGATGTCAGGGTGGCGATTATCTAAGAGCAACATGCATTTCATTACTATACCGCCGATTTATCTCGCTGTTATTATTATATTTAATTGTTCGGCCATTAGCAAATTGAGTACTCCCGTTTAATTAATCACGCATCATTTAATTATCGTGAAGCGCGCCTTGCACGCCATTTACATCATAATTTTCCGAAATAGTGAACTTTATAAATAGCTTCTTATAAGTATGTAGCTTTTCCCCAGCTTGGCGCATTGCATGTACCCGCATTACATTTTTGTGTGACACAAATATTATCGCGCGACAAATAAGGAGCAGTTAGACTTCGTCCAACGGAGCTTAAAAAGAGGGAGATATACATATATAATTGTTTAAAAATAGACGTGAGGATACTGAATGGCGATTAAAAGGGAAGAAAGGGAAGGCCACCGTGCACGAATCGAACAAGGTCGTGCAACAGGTTTTGCAAGGGGTAAAAATGGCGAAGCACGCGAGCTACTTAGAATCTTCCAAGTGCACATTCGAAACGAGCGCCTCTCTTTATTCTCTTTGTGCGAATAAAACGATCGTTGGATTTACGATACGCTCAATGTTTTTCCGAGTACGCTCGTAACAAGGACACAGGATGGAACAGGATAAGAGCACATGTCGCTTACCTTTATAAATTTTGTAAAATTAGCAAAACGAGACGATATACATTTTATGCGCTATCGAAATATCCGCGAGCGTTGCCGCCGTTACTTTCGCGGTTCATAAACCGGCCTCATTTTTACAGCTGCTGTGAGGACAGCCTCCGGGCGTTTATTTCGTTACGTTCCCAGGCGTTGTTTGCCCACGTTTAAGCCTGGAATTTTTTTCCCCCGCGAGACTCGTCGGTTTTGTCCGCTTGTTTCTACTATTCTATGCACGATCACGGTCTCACTTATTTACGAATTCGGAGTACGTTCGTGAACCAGAATGCGTTCCACGCGTATGTGTACGTTTGTTGCCGTTCTAGCTTGTGAGACAAAGGGAATATTGGATTTCTGTCGCGCTTTGTATCGACCAGTCTGCAATTCATAGCTAATGCGTAAAATTGAAAATGGGATTTCCAACAAAAATATATCTCCTCTTTATTCTCGGATTGGGACAAAGCAAAGTCGAGGGCATAGACCCGAGAACTTCTATAGTACTAGTCTCTCGAACAGTAGCTAGTTAATACTTTTTTTTTAGCAACTTCACAAATAGTTTCTGCTAATAGAAATAACTTTTTGAGAATGGAGGATATGACGATACCGACAAAGATAAATGCGTGATACCGCAATGATACGAATGTGGTGGAGGATGCAGTCAGTCAATTCCGATGTCGACATAATGTACCGGATGACAAGTAATCATGATTCATCATGCTTGCTATACTTATTTTATTGAAATCAATATTATCTTGGATGATCTCCTGAACAACTTGTTTAAAAATCATCAGTATTCAAAATAATATTTTAAATATAAGAAAAGGAAACTTCTCTTCTGATTGCTCAAACGTTGTGTATAACACAGAAAAATCAAATTTTCAAAAGAATTTTTTTAAGCAACTCAAACTCATCAAATTTTGACGCGCTAAAGATATCCGCTTAAAGAAAAAGGAAGCAAAGCTTGTTTATACCATAATAACAGGATACCGAAGTAAATTAGGAACGGGTAATGGACGGCACATATTAATTACAAAGTGTCACGGACGCGTTGCCGATGGGGTGTCACAGTCACGTTACTTCCGCCTCTTCCACCTACTTCCACGTACTACGTTGAACGCGAAAATCGCTCGCAAGGTCGGAAATACGCTAGCCGCATGACAACGGTCAACCGGAAGTGACGCGCACGCTAGACCTCGAACATGCGATCGAGCGCCGTGTATACTTCACGGAAAGTCGCTGGATGCTACTTTCTACTTTCAAAATCTCGACTGGAAGCGATAAGCCATCGTTGCCACTTAAATCGAACATTCCAATAAAGTACGGTAGGAAAAAAATTAAAAGCGTTGCTTTGAAATTGGACGCGGTTATGTAGGAAGAAATGCCGAGGTATTTTTGAAGCGACATACATGATGTGTTACTACAGCTCAAACTTTCCAGTATGTAAAATGTGTTAGAAAAAGATAAAAGACTACTTTAATATTGGGACGTAGTTATGCAGAAAGAAATGTCGAGGTATTTCTGAAGCGACATTCACGATATAAAACCTACTTTGAAACTCGATGTAGCTATGCAGAAAGAAATGTTAAAGTATTTTTGGAGCGATATTATAAATGATATGAATATTAGAATGCAGTCTTTTACTTCTCATAACAATTTAATAAAATTATATAAATATAACTGCATTGGTTTATTCAGCGTTGTTTTATTTTCTTGTGACAGATATCTGTAGAATAAGTCATTTCATACATGTTTTGCGTTGCGATATTGTGTGTCATATGTAATTCAATCATAACAGAGTTACATTTGCAATTATGATTGTCTCGAATGACGGATCTGCAGACCAAATTAATATTTGCTTATCACTTTTCGTTTGTATAAATTTGTAAGAGATTAAAATAAATATATTTCGAATGCGGTTTTTAAATGCCAACGACGATTCTCTCTGCGAATACAAAACGTATTTTCGCAAAAAATTCAAACACCTCTTTTTGCCGCGACCTATCACTGAATCTCCGAATCATTAAATTTTTTTATCGCTTTTTGTGAAATGTACCGCGTAATTTACCATGTTGTCGGCACGCCGCGTTTAATCATCGCGCGGCAAATATCTTCAACCGCAGAGTGAATTTATTCCCTTCGGGAGCATGGGGCAAACGAAATTCTTGCGTGCCTCAGCCACGTATTTCTCGATTATCTCTGCCAAGCCGGCATGCTATTCGTGCCTTCTTTGTACAATTAGGAGTTTTTGTCATCGTCCGTGCGACGTCAGGCACGAGGGATAGGCTGCCCGTGGGGGGTACGATTGAGAGAAACGAAGGGAAGGCGGGAAAAGAGACGTTGCGATAGAGGGAGATGGAGCAGGGATCAATATGCACCTCACTGTCGTGCGCGGTTGTAGGAAAAGCGATTTCGTCACTTTAAACCTCGAATGGATGTTGAAAGATTCATCATATCAATAGTTCCAACCTCATCAACATTGCTTTTGAGTTTTCATGTATAAAGTAACTGATTTATTGACAAGTTAGACGCGTCAATTAGTAACATTAAGATTTATTGAGAAATCAAGTAATTTTTAATTTTTCTCGTACCTTAAACGATTTTCCTGTCATACCGATTATCGTAAATGGATATTAATGATTGACAAATTATTCCTCTGACAATTTTAAACGAGATTTGATTACGGCAATTCTCCCCCATTGTATCTCTTTTCTTTTTATATTCGATATATATCACAGATTTTTTCGCTTGCGTACAATTCGTTATAAAATAATGTATTCAATAAGAGGATTTAGTAAAAGAAAATATGTCTTAATAACTTTTGAACAGCGGCACTTTTTTTCTACAAATAAAATTTTCCTATTGAATATTGAATAGCATGGTATATTGGACATCGGCTGTAGAGAGCTCTCTATTACGTGTCAGCGGCAGCGTTATAGGTCTGCAATCTTTCCCACGTCTGGGAACGCATTGCTTCCCAGTGTATATGTCGTGCACATATGCTGTCTGCCTGTAGTTCGTAAGAATTCATAGCTGTGAGTAACCGCGAGTAACATCGATTTAAAATCAACATACCGTTCGCATGATTTCCCATAACTATCACTTTATTCTCTCGTACCTTGTGTGAGACATTTCTGGCATTAACACTGGATAAATCAACTTTTCTCTGATTCACAAAAATCTCGTGCACATATTATTATATATTGTGTCATAAATTTAATTAAAATAACTTGTTTCGTTGAACAACCTCAATGCATTAGGGGGAGATTTTAAAAAATTTCTTGTCTGAGAAACGATTTAGTGACTAAACGCGTGTTGCCACGCGGTTAGACACGCGGTTGGAAAAATAAGCAAAAACGTCTCTGGTACAAGGGAGCCGGACGGATCGTGCATTCGCAAGTTAATGGCCAATATTTCGCGATGGAGAAAGCGAAGCGCTGAACGGAGGTCGTGGGCCTCGTTAAAAGCCGCCCATAAACTTAGAGCCGTTTCACACTGTGGGAATCACGGTATCGCGCAAGAATCAGACGTATCGAATCAACCGTTACTACTACGAGAGCGCAGAAATTTCTTGCTATCGTTAGGTATTATCTTTACATCGGCGAAAATAAAAATAGATGGGAGGGATTGATGAGACGCGATAAAATGACCCTCTTGCAGTTTCTTGATTAACTTTAAGGACACGCCAGAACCTTGAAATTCAAGATACACCGCTGATTCATAACGGGTCCTTACCAACACGAGCTCGACCCGCGGATCACGGTTACGACATTGCGTGGCGAAGCTAGTAAAGGCATACAAGCGTCAAGATGAGTCCGAAACAGTTAGACGTACGCATGTTCTCATAGAACTAGGTTGTTGCATAAGGACACGCTGCATAATCCAATTCTATTCAAACGTAATCGAATCTCTTAATACCTCGCTCTAATTAACTTACATGTACGCATGTGCAGTATCTGTTCAATTATAAATTAATAACCCACATACACGCGCGGAGGAAAGGAAATTTGCCGTCGTAGAACCGTTACTGCTACTTTATATTCGATGCAATTAAAGCTTTCTTACCAATTATTGGATATTATAATAAAATGTGTTTTTTTTAATTAAAAAATTCTGCTGTGTAAATTTGTTCGTAGAATTATGGATCTGCCGTAAAAAAAATTAATTTGTTGATGAAATATTCTAGCAAATGTATTTCGATGGGAAAACAAGAAATTTGTTATTTGTAGCGAAATAATTTGCAGAATCAGCAAAACTATTTTTAATAAATAAAATGAATATTCTCTTAATATTTTTTGCTATCCATGTAATCGTTAGCAAAATTTAATGCGACGGCATGATGTACCTACGTTGCATTATTTTTTTTTCTTTCGTATACTAATACCGCAACATACTGTTAAATTAATGCCGCGGAGTTATTAATTAAGCGAATGATGATACGAGCGCGCAAATTAACGGCGATCCTGTGTGTTTCACCTCAGGTCACGTACTCGGCCGATCTCGCGATCGAGATACCGGGTAATCTGAGCCAGGGTGGTTCCTGGTACCGTTTGGATTACAGCCCACCCGTTGGCTCTCCACCGCCAAACACCACCATAGCCGCCACCGACATAGGTGATGTCATAAAGTTCAGGGACGGCCTACCTGGCACGAGATACGAGTACTGGCTGTACTACAGCAACAGCACTCTTCACGATTGGTTGACGTGGACTGCGTCAATTACGACACGTATGTAATCTGATTCTGTTTATCTGACCGAGATTTCTGACAGTACCTTTTTTTTCCTAAAATAAATTTTATTTTTGTAGCTATTATTATTATCAAAGTGATTTACATGCGGTTTATCTTAATAATTTTGATGAATTTTTAAATTAATGATTAAACAATTATAAATGCAAACGCAAAGTTACAACAAACGGTTGCTTGACTTGCTGCTAGTTTCTCGGGAGAGGCAATTAATGTAATTTAATTCATTATAGCACCCGATCCTCCGTCAAACTTGACGGTGTCGGTACGAAATGGGAAGACCGCGATCGTATATTGGTCGCCTCCGGCCCAGGGGAATTATTCCGGTTTCCGGTTGCGGACGCAGAGCTTCAGCGATACCGGAAATCCCAAGACCACCGTCATCCCCGTTGACTCGGTGCCCTACACACTACGTGATCTCACGCCTGGTGCGACGTACTCGCTTCAACTCTTCACCGTATTGGACGCCAAAGAAAGCGTCGCTTATACCAGCAGGAATTTTACGACAAGTATATCAATATCTAGCGAACTATAAATATTTCACAAAGATCGATACGTGTACTAGCGTTGGGATTATTTATAGAGCCAAACATCCCGGGAAAGTTCATCGTCTGGTTCAGGAACGAGACGACGCTGCTGGTACTATGGCAACCGCCTTATCCGGCCGGAATATACACACACTACAAAATTAGCATAGACCCATCTGACGCGATAGAGTCCGTTCTCTATGTGGAGAAGGAAGGCGAGCCACCTGGACCTGCACAGGCAGCTTTCAAAGGACTTGTTCCAGGTCAGTTGCTGTCATGTAATCACAAGCTCATATTACGAAACTATCGGACACAGTAAATAAACCAGATGCTATTACGTGTTTCCAAATATATTCTGCTTAAAAAAAAAATTGATTTTGAGCAGAAATTTTTTAAATTGCATACAAACAAATTTCATATGCGTTACTTTCGCGTCGAAATCAAATCGACTATGTTCCCTTTTTCTAGCCGTACGAAACGAAGTTATCTGAAGTAGAATCGCGGAGAAAGTATGCATCTGCTGTAAATAGAGCAATGCATGAGTTGCAATACGAATGGATTCCACAATTGTATCAATATTTATCTCTTTTATCATCAAAAAAATTGGGTCTACTAAGTAGAACGTGAATATAGGCTTGTCAAAAAAAGTTTCTTATCTTAGAAATTATAATTTATTTAATAGATAAGACAAATAATTACAAAAGTGATTATTTAAATTTAATTAAAAAGTACATTAAACGTTTTGTGTTCTCTGTATTTAATATACAGATATTTAATTCGTCTAATTATATGCAACGGGATTCGTTATCACAACTGGTATCTGTGGTGCGATTTTTTAGAAAGCAGTAAAATTGTGCAACAGAAAAAAATTTAATAGAATAATTCGAAAAGAAGCTATTTATTTCGTAAAAATATGAACGCGTTTTATTCCTCTAAAGTATATAAACTCTAAATTGTTGGTATTTCCGGTTATAGGTAGAGCGTACAACATTTCCGTACAGACCGTTTCCGAAGATGAAACGTCCGCGCCCACAACAGCACAGTATCGTACGGTACCGTTGCGTCCGCTCAACGTGACCTTCGACAAAACCTCTGTAACATCGACTTCCTTTCGCATGTTTTGGAATCCTCCCAACGGAACATCCGAATTCGACAAGTATCAAATATCGCTCGGTAGTAACAGGAGGCTTGCGCCAGTCACGCGAAACCGGGACGACGAGAACAGATGGGAGTTCAAGGACTTGGAGCCTGGCAAAACATATCAAGTGGTAGTGAAGACGGTTTCTGGCAAAGTCACCAGCTGGCCGGCCAGTGGAGACGTCACTCTGAGTACGTGTCCATTTCCCTTAACGTAGCACTCTCACCGAAGATAGCATCGCTCATAATTATTTACAGTTATTTCTTCATTCTTTATTCATACTTATAGAGCCGCTGCCTGTTCACGATCTCAGAGCGGTGATCGACGAGAAAACTGGTATGGTAGAAGTCTCGTGGAGTCCAGAGAATTCCAGTACGCAGGATAGTTACAAGCTACAATATCATGAAGTGGAAACAACGATCGGTGGTGATAGTAATACTTTGACGACTGATAAAACAAAGGTAAGTGTGTTGCTATTAAACGAGAAAGATCTTGCGCAGTGTTTCTTCGCGTTCATTTCTTTCATAATTGTAAAATCGATAGGTCACGCTGGAAGCTCTGCTACCCGGAAGAAATTATTCCATAATCGTTCAAGCGATTAGCAATAAAGTCGAGTCGAACGAAACCGTCCTGTACCAAGCGACACGTCCAGCTAGTCCTGTAATCGAAGATCTGAAACCTATTGAGAAAGGTTTAAATATTTCCTGGAAGAGCGATGTCAATTCTAAACAGGAGAAATTCGAAGTGACCCACAACAGAAATGACACTGGAGAAAGTGCAACCACTCTGACTACGGAATCGCATATCGTTTTGGAAGATCTGTATCCTGGTGCGGCATATGAGGTCAAGGTCTTTGCTATTAGTCATGGACTTCGGAGCGAACCGCACGACTACTTGCAAGCCGTTCGTAAGTAATAAATTTAATCGGCTTCTCACATCATTATCGTTCGTTCAACCGTAAAAGTTTATTCAATTTAATAATAACAATTCGTTAAATTACTTTTTTTAGTGCCTCATCCACCGAAGAATCTCAGTATCGAAAAAGTCACGAGCAACACCGTTGTCGTGCATTGGGAAGCGCCGACGGACTCGATATTCACCGAGTACTCCATCAGATATCGTACGGAAGACGATCCAAGGTGGGTCAAACTTCCCAGCGTTCGTGACACGGAAGCGGAAGTGGCGGATATGACGCCCGGCGAGAGATATACCATACAAGTGAACACCGTCAGTTACGGCGTCGAGAGTTTGTATCCGTTGCAAGTGAATCACACAGTCAGTAAGTACATCGACAACTGTTACATAATTTTTTTGATAACGATCGATATGATTGAAATAATTAAACAGCGACCTGAAACTCAGGCTTAGATATAAATATATTTCCTTTGTCATTTTAGGGCCTAATCCAGTTCTAAATATCACCCCGATTATCGACTCCACCAATGTAACTCTCGAGTGGCCGCGTCCCGAGGGTCGTATCGAGACCTACGTTATAAGATGGTGGCCGGTGGAGAACCCAGAAGACTCCAGGACGAAAAACGTCAGTGAGACCAACGACGTACCCGACGTCAGTTTCGAAGAGAACTCTGTGCAAACCGAGAAGATCCTCGTGAGCGACCTGATGCCCGGAGTGCAGTACTTCTTCGTCGTCTACACGATCTCGTATGATCTAGTCAGCGACATCACCAATTTAACTACAAGAACGAGTGAGTGAGATCGATTTCACTCAACATCGACGACGAGTGAAGTCGTATTAATGTAGCCATCATTTTTCTCGCTCTTTAACAGCTCATTAACAGATTTCACCTGAGCGTGACTAATAGATATACGCGACATTCTAACTGCCAGTTATTATTAAACCTGCTCGTATTATCGTGTGCTTTTCTCTATTATTTCATCATGTCTGTCGGAATTTTATAACGGCTTAATGATTTTCTTTGAAATCTAACGGGCAGTTAAGAACGATTAAGATCGTGCGGTAGGTGTCGACTGGTAACTAGGTAAAAAAAAAAAAAAAAAAAAAACGAAACTTTGAAATCTAGTGCCACTGATCCAGTCCGAAGTCGTCGTAGTGGTCGACCGGGACCAACCAGGATCGTTGACGTTAAGATATACGCCGACGCCGATTCTATCCTCGAGGTTCAATCTCTACCGGTTCAGGATTAGCGATGAGAATAACACCACGAAGGAGCGTATGGTGGATGACGTTGACACCAAGGTTTCATTTGTTGGATTAACACCCGGCAAACTGTACAATGTGACTGTTTGGACAGTAAGCGATAATGTCGAGAGCAGACCTCTCCTCCGGCAAGACCGACTCTGTGAGTATCCACGAGATACAGTGTGAAGCAATTCTCGAAAATTAAAAACGCTACATTTGCTTAAACTGTGTTTACAGTAATTAAAAATGGAGTGACATTTTTAATATATATTTTTTCCGTATCTAACGTAAAACGTACTTAAAGACTGTACGAATTCGCAGATAATCCACTTAGAAGCATGGCACCATTATATTTTCTCTTTTGAGATTCTAATTACATCTCTATTTTATTTCGTGATATAACATCGTAATTAATTACAAGTAATAACTGTGAAAAGATCGCAGTGAAGGAATTAAATATTATAAGAGTAATAATATCGCATTATGTTTCATCTCTTATACCGACAAAATTTTCATAGCCCCATGTCTATTTAATATTTATATATTATATATAATATGTATCATATATTTAAATGTTTATCTTTATGCAAACAAAAATCTTCTTTTAATATTCACGTAATAAACGGCCAGGCATTTGTTCGTACCGTCTCTCTTTATTAGCCCGAAGATAAATGTAATTTTTAGATCCTGAACCGATCACTGCGATTCACGCGCTCGACGTAAATGATACGAGGATCACTTTGACCTGGGACATCCCGCACGGAGAGTACGATACTTTTGAAGTACAGTACATAAATACGGAAGGGAACTACATCCAAAATATAACCTCGGTCAACGTGATCACCATCTATGATCTGAAGCCGCATAGAAATTATACGTTTACATTGGTTGTACGTTCGGGCACAGAATCCTCTTACTTGAGAGTCTCGAATCCGCTCAGCGCCAGCTTTACCACCAGCGAGTCGTATCCAGGAAAGGTGGAGAGGTTCCACCCTATCGACATTCAACCGAGCGACATCAGCTTCGTGTGGTCTCTGCCGAGCCAGGAGCAAAATGGCATCATTAGAAAATTTACTATCACTTACGGTTTAGAAGTAAGAACCCCTTTTAAATATGCTTGAGAAATTTGCGTTTGCGCTACAATTAAAAAAAAACAATTTAAAAAACGTGAAACGTATTACAACGGATAAAGCTATTTCGTATTATTTCGTTGCGCGTCGAAGAAATAAATATATGTCAGACAGCGCTTTAAATAACACGGATGTGTTTTCTCGCGGTCCCATTAGGGCTCGACCCACACCCAGATGCAGGACTTCAGGCCGAACGAGTTCCGTGGCGTCATCAAATCTCTCATACCGGGCAAGTCTTACATCTTCCGGATTCAAGCGGAAACGAAGATCGGCTTTGGTCCTGAGGCAATGTGGAAGCAAAAGATGCCGATATTGGCGCCGCCGAAGCCGTCCACGCAAGTGGTACCGACCGAAGTCTGTAGAAGCAGCACGACAATTCAAATCAGATTCAGGAAAAACTACTTCAGCGAGCAGAACGGCGCGGTCACGTCGTACAGCGTCATTGTTGCTGAAGACGACAGTAAGAACGCTTCTGGATTGGAGATGCCCAGTTGGAGGGACGTCCAGGCTTACAGCATTTGGCCACCCTATCAGGTAAAAACTTTATTGCTAACTTATTGCACAATTTTTGTATAATCATTATTACGAAGTATGTAGATTTAATTGAGACAAAATAGTTTTTTCACAAGATTTAATATTCATCGTGTAGAATTCCGAATAATTTTTAAGTCTGCTCGTAAGTTAAGCGGCAGATTGTAAAAAAATATATATTTAATATTACATAAAATGAATATTTTAAAACTGATGCAGCATTAAATTTAATCGATAAAATAAATGTACAATAAAAATATTTGTGTCACAATATAAATTCACAATGTTATTCTCAATTCAATACGTACAAAATACACCAGGAGGATAAGCGGTAAAACGAATCGTTTAAGATAATCAATGCAGCACATTATACGCCGCGCTGTACTTATTGACTTGCAAGATCATGGACAGTTGTCGTAAAATGTATGCGTTATGACGTAGATCCGCAATCATAGCCCGTAGGCTGCCACCAGAGCGTTATACGCGGAACGAAGGATACGTCTAATCTAGTTGCGATCTGAATCTGCAAAGGAGCAGATGTGATCATCGTGATATGAACATTAAAAAAATTGTAATAGTGGAATTGTATTTAATTGTCTACATGTTGCTATGATCGCGGAAAGAAAAAGCAGTGCGTGTAAACCGAATTTATTACAATTTACAAAACTTTAAACGTATTTTAATCTCTTTTTTTATAACGTTCTTTTTTTATAACGTTATTATGAGTGTTCTTATTTATTCTTTCTCAATTATCCGAAAATAATGAGTTTATAAAAACGTACTGCAGATTGTCTCAACCTTAAAAATTATACGTGATATTAATGGACTATTCAACGATATTATGCTAATCGAATGCGGTCTTCTAATCGATTCTTCGTACGATATTACCAATGTTAATATTAACGTTCCATTATTGCGTATCAAGGAAAAAGCAAAGTTCGTCGCTGGATGTATAGCACAAAAAATGTGATCGTATTTTATGTTATGAACAAGTTCAGAAGATACAATGATGGATATTTTAAATATTTTAATTTCAAATACAAAGAAGATGTTCATGCAGGTGTTTATGAAAACGATATATATGTATAGATAAATTCGTAATTTGTAGAAAAACAGTTGCTTTATTTTATTCTAATGATTTTATTTAAATTATTTTATTCTTATTTTTGAAAAAACTTCTTTAATCGTAAAAATATTTTATATATAAATTAAATATTATGAAAATATAGAAAACAAGGTGCACACGAAAGAAATAAATTAGGAGAACGATTGATTTCATTTAATTATAGCACTTAAAGAGAAATTATATTTTAACTAATTATTATAATATTTAAACACACTAGATTATAATGTTAGAGAAAAATTTTATCAGAACAGAAACGTATAATGCTTACGTATTATTTCAACGTGACTAGCAAGTTACTCAATTATCTTATAATAAAATGTATATTTTGTAATAAAATCTCTAGGTAATGGAGCCGTATTACCCTTTCAAAAATGGATCCGTGGAGGACTTTACGATCGGCTCCGAGAACTGCGACAACAAAATTGGATACTGTAACGGACCGTTGAAGTCAGGATCTACTTATCGGGTGAAAGTGCGCGCGTTTACAGCGCCGGACAAATTTACGGACACCAGCTACAGCTTCCCCATTCAAACAGGTGAGAGCGATCGCGTGAAAAGTCTTAAGACGCGAGAAAAGCCGCGCGCCATTAACGCATCCGATGCCTCTCTCATTTTCACTATCTCCGTCTTCCTCTTTCACAAAGTAGTGAAAATTTTTAAATGTACGTGAAGTTTATAGAAATAATAATGATAATGTGTAAAAATAACGATGCATCCGATGCGATAGCTGGCTTGTAAAGTGGAGGCACACTGCGCATGTAGTGAAAGCCTCGCTAAATTCATGCCTCGTTATTTCGTGTACATGTCTGCCCAAGGATTGCTGCTGGCAGGTAAGTTTTCGGAATGGAAGTTCAAAGCTTTTGTCCACGCCGCGTGATAAGTGTGACGTCTCTTTAACGAACGAACGTATCTAAATTCTTCTTAGCGATTGTCTGACTCACTGTAACACTCAAAATTCGCTGTGCGTGTCGAGCAGATAAGGACAACACGGCCATCATAGTCGGTGTCACCGTCGCCATAGCGTTGCTGCTGTTTCTATTGGGCATCGGGCTGTTTATGCGAAGGAGAAGAAGTCAGGGTCGCAAGACAACGGAAACCAGGGCAACCGATAATTTATCATTGCCGGACAGCGTCATTGAGACCAGGTGCTAAGAAAATACAATACTCTACCTCGACTTTACCGAATTGAGATTGCAATAAATTTGCTTGATGATTCATTTTGCTCAAAATACGGATAATATTAAAAAATTATAAACTTTTCAGTTATCGATTCGTCAATTAATTTGAAGCTAGTCAACCTTTTTCAAAATATATAATTATTTTTCTTCAAACGTTTTTTTAATTTTATGGTAATCACACGTTGAATAATAATTAATTTGTTAAGATAAAATCAATTAAAGACAAAAAAAAATTTATTTAATCTACAAAAATTAATTCTCAAGAGATAAATTTTAATTGTAAAAATAATTTGTATTGAAGGATAATTTTAAGCCCCATCATAAGTCGCAAACGCACAACGCAAATGCAAACGCGGAAAAAAAAAAAACGAAACGTCAAAAAAAAAGAAAGAGAGAAACGTCCACGTTTGCGTTTGCGTTTTGCGTTTGCGACTTATGTAGATAGGGCTTTACAGTTGAAAATAAAAAATTGTAATATTTGCAATACGACATAATATTAACATAATATTTACTGTTATGTTTAGTCGGCCCATCAAAGTCGAAGATTTTGCCGAGCATTATCGCACTATGTCGGCGGATTCCGATTTCCGGTTCTCGGAAGAATTCGAAGAATTGAAGCACGTCGGACGAGATCAACCGTGCACTGCGGCAGATTTGCCTTGTAATAGGCCGAAGAATCGCTTCACGAATATTCTACCGTACGATCACAGTAGATTCAAGCTTCAACCAGTCGATGATGAGGAGGGCTCCGATTATATCAACGCCAATTACGTTCCGGTACGTGACTGGCCTCTTTTAAAATTAGTTAAGCGGCTAAATATTTAGAACGATTTAATTTCGAGATCATTCCTTTGACATTATTTTATGGCGCAACAGGGTCACAACTCGCCACGAGAGTTTATCGTGACTCAAGGACCGTTGCATTCGACTCGCGATGATTTCTGGCGAATGGTATGGGAAAGCAACAGCAGGGCAATCGTAATGTTAACGAGATGCATCGAGAAGGGCAGAGAAAAGTGCGATCATTATTGGCCGATGGACACATTGCCGGTTTATTACGGAGATATCTGTGTCACGATACTCAACGAGACGCATTACCCGGATTGGAGTATCACGGAATTCATGTTGTGCAGAGTGAGTTATTGCTTTTTCCATCAAACTCTTAACAAGTATATGTAATTGATTTGTCAGAACACTTCATGGTGGTTGATTTTTCCAATCCTTTGACTGAAATAAAAAAAAAATAACGTGTCGCAGGGCGATGTGAAGAGAGTGATACAACATTTCCATTTCACTACATGGCCGGATTTCGGCGTTCCCAGTCCACCGCAAACCTTGGCGAGGTTCGTGCGAGCGTTCAGGGAACGCGTCAGGCCCGATCAGAGGCCCATAGTCGTTCATTGCAGCGCTGGCGTAGGTCGTAGTGGCACCTTCATCACCTTAGACAGAATACTGCAGCAAATTCTCGTGTCGAAATACGTGGATATCTTCGGGATCGTCTGGGCGATGAGGAAGGAGCGGGTCTGGATGGTCCAGACGGAGCAGCAATATATCTGCATCCATCAGTGTCTCTTGGCCGTTCTGGAGGGACAGGATACTACTGGACCACCGCGAGAGATTCATGACAATCAGGGATTCGAAGGTACGCTTTGAAATTCTATTACTTTCACGAAATAATCTTGGATTAATTGAGACAATTGCGGGATAAGTTAGGTGATCAAATGAAGAACGACTTAGAGAATGCATCACGATGGGTAATCGAAATCTCGATTGTTGAGGAATTAAAGGGAGTCGATCGGTAGTGCATGTATTGGAAGGGATTCTAAATGGAATACCTGTAATTTATCAGTTGTTTTCTCATGCCAGAGTCTTCCCTTGCACGAAAATAGGTTAAATATATTTTACCATAAATATTAATAAAATAGTATTAATGAAAATATAGCGGAATATTTTACTAAATTAAGTGAGGAGAAATATGATTTCAAAAGTAAATTAATTGGTTATTTATGGTGTAGGCGGTGGTGATGGCTATAAGCACATGTCATTTTACCCTCTGATTGAAAACAATGGTGTAAAACCCTTCTTGTGTGTAAAATGTTATCACTTCTTCCGCCTAGTAACTCACACACCTTCCCTTTCTGCAATCTTTTGCGACCTTTGTATTCAGGCAAAAATCGAAGCTCGGTCGAAAGCACTAAGAGTCCTGCCGAGGCTGAGAAGGAGAGGTGACCTTCGAATGACAGCGACTCCTGCATCGAGGGTAATTTCGATCGTTGCTTTTCTTCTTCCCTGCATGAATTTTATACTTTGCAGATGCTACCAAATTTGTGTACTAACCGTGTACGTTGCATGTGAGAACAAAGTAATAGCATATGTTTCACTAATCACCGATGTTTTATTAACGAATAAGAATACCTGCCTGTATTTACATATTACTTGATTACTACAATTTTTCATACAAATTTCAGTGAAATAATCGCAATGACCAAATGACTGATCAATTGCCAAAAAGATTTATAACAGATTTTTCCTAATTTTGCTTTATACGTTTGCAATACATTAGATATTAATATTTTGTCTCGTTCAGATACATATAGTTTATTCTACGCAATTTGTCACATTACTAAATTATTTCTAATTCGTAGACCACGTATAGAATATTTAAATGTTTTTTTAAAGTTTAAATTTATTTCAAAAAGATGTACATTTAAAAATTTAATTATTTATAAAATAATATTGATTTGTTTGCATTCACAAAAATAATAATGTAGCTTGCATCGAGCATGATGGCAATGTACACGACAAACAGCAATTATACAATCATAATTCGAATTTCTTCTAATTTAATCTCTTTTGCAGATGACGAAGGAATAGCCGAGTCAGGGATGTGATGGTTCGACTGCTGGTTAGGAGTAATGATCAATAGCAACAAGAGCGAATCTCGTTATCCAAAGGTGCTTGAATCCCCAGAATTTTTCAAGTTTCCTTGGAAAAGAAAAACATAAAGGAATGACAGTCTAAATCGGATAAAGACAAAAGCAAACAGCGCAAGATTAATTATCTAGAAATTAATTAGGTCGCGTGCGAGGGGATAATCAATGGAAGAAATCTCCTGGAAGAAGCATTTTACGTTATGCAATGAGCGAGCACGCATTTTTATTTCTTTATCAGCCACATATCGAAGTTGAGCGTGTTCAATCCGTGATACGCGTGGAATAATTTCACGACTAAGATAATTATGTCAGAAAAGTATAAAAAGGATGCCGTAAAAGGGTAAATGACAGAGGGGGAGACGCGAGAAGACGGTGTGAAACCGAATATGCTGCCAAGTGTGGGATTACAAATCAAATGCATGCGCGACGCTTTATGCTTACGCGTTGCGCAACGGTCGGAGAGATTACGTCTTTATTAATATATAACTCATGTATACATATCTATATAAGTAACAGGAAGCTGATAAGGCGCGCGATGTTGATAGATGTAAGTCGTATACTGTAACGAGTGCAGAGATGCATATTCCACTGGTTGTGTCACGATGGGGGCCTCGGACCACATCGCATCCGCAATGAGTCTATTGAACGTCTTTGTTAAGTCGCAATATGTGAGATGTAGGTACACACGAGCATTTTTAGATCGATTTTTGCGGATCGTGCAGATTGCACATTGCGAACTGGCGTCTTGGTTCCTCTCCCGATGCAAAACATTCTTCTGAGATTACCACCAATAACACTTTGTTCATACTTCGCGTTCCACTCGAACGGGTACGCGTGAAAGATTATCCTACGTTGTCTTATTATCTTTTTTTTTCCCCCCGAATTATAACGTAGTGCGCGGCTGGATGAAATCTTAAAGGCGATCCGTTGCAAAAAGCGAGACGCAAAGACGATCACGCTGGTTGAGTTATCGTTCGGAATGGCAAAAACCGTCCGTCCAAGAGCCATATGAGAGATACGCGTGCGCCAGACGATGGTTTGATAAGTAATAGTGTTAATATTAAAGCGAATTATCTAAGGGGGAAAGAGAATCGGAAGGACGAGCGGGTGTGGGTGTGCGGTGCTTTGAATCGATCCTTCTTTTTTGAGATGAGCGAAACGATATCAGTGGGAACAAGAAACTCGCATTTTCGTAGAAGCCATATCATTTTTTGGAAGGAGTCAGAGTTACGTGTGTATATGTGCGTATGCGTGTGGATGTGTGCGCGTGTGTATGTAAGCAATCAATCGAATAGTCGATTGAAGCTATGTATTAACCCCTCTTATCATCGCGAATCGCCGTTGAAAAGCAATAGAACTTCATAAATATTAGATAACCGTCACATACCGCGCGATAATCCCCGACAGTTCCAGAGATAGCTTCAGATAGATAGGCCTTAATTTTTGCAATGTAGTTGACCCTCAACGGTGATCGTTCGCAGGACATGTAGAAAAATCGAATGATCATTTCCAGTATTTAATGTCGCTTTTGCGGCGATATACAAAATACATGTACTTAATTTTATATTCTCGATAAAGGCGTGGCAAAACGTAATCGATTGCACGATGTAGGTAAACTAATTAATTTAGTTATTTCGCAATCAGGGTTTAGCTGAATTTCCTCCGTCAAATTTTTGAAAAAGATGAAATTTCTAAAGAAAAAAAAGGGAGAAAGAATTTCGTGTTCATCGATGTATTTTTGGATGAGCATTTTTACACCGGTCACATTGTGAACCGCAGATCTGTAAACGATTGCAGGGGCTGTTAAAAATTACATTTTACATGTAAGCGCTACACCCAGGATTTATATTAATCCGCTACTCGCTTATGAATGTCAATGACACGTATGTAACTATTAAGAAAATCAATTAGAATAGTCAATATGACAGTTACAGATTTTAAGTTAACTTTTTTCGAAAGATAGTGCGACTTTTTCTATTTATAAATCATTTAAGGCGGATTAATAAAAATTCTGATTCATCGAAATTATCTGTATGATAATCTTATGTAACTGTATGTATGCACGTTGATAGTAATTGTGCTGTTGATATGCTACTGCAGAGCGCTATCGATGTCAGATTATTCGCGAAAGACGCGAAGAAAGCAATACCGAATTCTAGCAATTCCGCTGACTTCACTTCATGTCGCTTATACTATTGCTTACATCTGAAAAATGTAGACAAAGAACGCATTGAAGTGCAATTGTTAAAACAATTCGACGGTCGATTATTCTACTTAATAGTTAATACTCAGACAAGAGTTTCTAGAAAGGCAATTTTTTTATTGTGTTTTTGTGCAATATGGATATTAGTTTTGTGTTTCCGCGGATTGTAAATTTATATATTGATATCTGTGTTGCAGTTTCTCACATTTTTATATATTTACTTTAAGATCTGACCTATTGGAAGGTTGTATTTTACTTTATGTTTCTAACCGTAACACATAATATTGACGTTATTGAATATGTGAAGTATTATGAACGATTTCATATCATGTACATTTCCTCAACGCTATGATATAGCGATTCCTAGTTAAATAGAACATTATTTATAATTAGATCTTTATATTATATTAAACTGAGCTCAAATATTTTCTATTTTGTTATCGTTGTCAATTATTTTTTTTTTAAATTTTTAAATTATAGACTACGATTTAAAGATCTATTGTATGACTTTAAATTAAAAATTACGATTATCTATCTATAACTGACGTTGAAAATTTCTTCGCGTAAAAAAATTTTATTAGACTAGAGAGTTATTATTTGCAATAACGTCACGAATATTAAAACATTTTTTTATTTTTCATATCATTAAACTTAACTGATCTAAAATTTTTTTCACAATGATGTACTCGGACATTATTTGCGTAGTATAAGAAAGAAGTTTCCTTTAAAAAATATAGGGACAGATTGTTAATTATAAACAAGGAAATAACATTATATCTCATATTTAGATGCGCAGACAAATCTGCATGTGAGTAACATACAAAGAAATCAGCAATTTTGTGCAATCGCTGTTCTTTCATAATTAAATATCATAGGATTTGTTAGATTTTAATCTAGAGACGAGATTGAGAACATACATTGAATTCTAATCCATCAGATTTACAAATAGCTTAGCGCTTGGACTATTTTGCATTATTTTATTCTGTGATAAATCATGATTGTTGATCAAGGATGAAGAACAAACGATCCGTCAGGCACAAATGCGCGGTAGGTCTTCCCACAAACGAATTAATAGTGAAGTCATTTTCACCGCCCGCGTTAGTATGTACGTGCCAATCATTGCTGTTGAATCGATCATTAACGTCGAAACTTGCGGAGCGAGATGTTAATGTATACCGCGTGCCGTTTACATCTGCAGGGCGACATTGTATATAATTTTATATTAAGATCGAGTTTTTTATGTCGGATTTGTGTCCAC
The DNA here is from genome assembly GCF_000956235.1 of Wasmannia auropunctata. Lineage (NCBI taxonomy): Eukaryota > Metazoa > Arthropoda > Insecta > Hymenoptera > Formicidae > Wasmannia > Wasmannia auropunctata. The sequence continues at coordinate 1,637,501 of NW_012026914.1, forward strand.
GAACTCGTCGTCCTCAGAAGCGATTCTCTGTGAAAAAGAAAAAAACGACGGCGGATACCGTGCGAGGGGACGTTCCCCCCGGACGTATCGATCACGCGGATACTTTTCGCCCGAGAACGGCGAATTAGTGTCGCGTGGTGCTGCGTCATCGCGACGACTCGATCGCAAGGCGACGCGGAATCCGAAGCGAGTACCCTACAATTGAAGCGAGTGAAGAAAGAAACCGCTAGGAAATCGCTGCTTCCGATGTTTCGCCGCGATTTTTCACGGAGGAATCGACAGGTTTACACAAGCGCATACTCCGCGTAGGTCTATAATTCTCTTTTGTAAATACATTTTATACTGCGAGAGGACGGTCCGTCGCGCGGGGAGGGAAGGGGGGCGGCGGCTTCACGCGAATAAAGAATCTCACCATACCCATCTCCCTCGCAACGCGACACACGGTTCGCAAACTCACACAGTTATTTCTGTCACGTAACACATCGTAATACATATTAGTACGTATCTGAGAATTTGTACAACACGTGCGCGCGAAGCACGAAGGGGCACGGGTTGTCCCGCAATATCATATTATACAAGCATACGAAAAAGAAGGGACACGCTTGCATAATAAACGTGGCTCTTCCAGTAATCTCTTGTCTTTTCACTCTTCTCTTACTTTGTATCCCTCACCATCGAAAACATAATACTTTACAAATAGTATTTAGAAAAATAAGAAAATTGTAAAAACATTTTTTAGTAAATTATATATTTCTTTTTATTTTGAATATAGTTGATATCGCTTCCATTTAATAATATCGATGTATCAAATAATTAAAAAAAAAAAATTTTTTTTTTATTACAATAAGTCAAAATAAATACAAATGTCTCTCAAGTTGAACGATGTCTGGGTCGATTCTCTAGACGCTAATGATGCCTACGTAACATTAGTCGTCTTCGAATTTAATGGCATTTCTGATGGCAGTTCTAATGAGGAATTAAGTTTGTTGCGCTTATGCGCATCAGGCCTAGTGGTAGTTTTGCTCATGGGACGACCTACAATTAATATGTGTTATTCAATTCTCATTTCAAAATATATGGAATTATGATTACACCTCAAGTACAAGCAATTTATGTTAATTTCATTAATAAATTGCTTACGTAAAATCTGCCCTTTATAATTTCGAAAGAGGATAACAAAATTATAAATGTTGCAACTATGCTCCCGATAAAGTAGGTAGAACAAAGTTTGTTTAAAAGGAAAGTATTTAGTAACTGCAACTCTAAGAATCACTAATTAAAGTACGAGGTCTCAGCGACAAGAGTCGCGCCTCCTGCCTACCTACTAATAAAGATTCGCTCGACAAGTTTCTTTGAATCTTTACTTTCCTCTCAGTTGACTAAGCATTCTGGAGAGAATTCCACGCCCGGTGTCCTCCGCGGGTTTATCGATAATTCCATTGTCCTCATTATGAGGATGTCTACGTAGTATACGACTCAGCGATCCTGCTCGGGGATGGACGAAAAGTTTCCTAGGCGAGCCATCTTTGTCGACAAGCTTAAGCATCCGTCCCAAAGAGTTTGTCTTTTCCTTCCTCGATTTTTTTTCGTCATAATCATTGACACTTGTCACATTCTGAATAGAAGAGTCAAAAGTACCGAATATATAAGTCGTTAAAACTTTTTGCGTCACAACTTATTCAAGTTAATTACATATAAAACTAATGTTACTGTGAAATTTAGCCTATTATACTAAATATTCAATTACTTTTAACGTGAATGCAATCAACGTGTACCTAATCGTGTTTAATTAATGCTATTTTGCGATCATAATTTACAACGATTATTCTACTGACATGCATTTCACTGGTCCTAATTAAACAATCAATTACACGCTCGTTGAGCGCTAATGAGATTACCGATAAATTTGAAGATAAATCAAATTATTAGAAAAATCTTGATATATCATTTAATAAATACGTTTTTTTGAATCATTCACATAGCGAAAAAAAATACTTTCGTTAAATTTAAATTCTATTAAATTTCTTATTAAACTTATTAAAATTAAAGGATAGATTATTTAGAAATTTATTCAAAACGTAAGAGATTTATATTATCAATCAAATTTCTCCAGAAATTTATTTCTGAGGGTTAATAAAAAATGTTCAAAGACTTTTCAAAATAATCGAATAAAAGTACAAAATACCCATACTGTGCAGGCACGCGAAATGTATTAAGATTCAAGGTCAGAATGTGGTCGGTATGTATATTACAATTCGTTTTCACTATCCTGACACTCTCAAAATTCAAACTTTATTCATATATCACGAAATATTACTGCAGCTCGAACGTCGCGTGTCCCCAGATGCACCTCACATCAGTGAAACATGACGCCCCGAGGATCCAAATCACTTACGGTGTCCAAGCCTAAAAATGATCTTCCCGCAGCAGGCGTGCGCGCTCTAAACATCTTCCCCATTCTGTCCAACGTGGCGCTCTTCAACCTCATGACATCTTGCCTAACGGCTTCGGTCCTCGACATCTTACGAGATAATTCCGGTGATTCCCTTGATCCTGATGGATTGGTCCGTCGAGTATCGGTAGAATCTGATTGTCGTTTCAAAAACTAATAACTATATTTTACTTAAAAAAATATCTTTATATATTAATTATGGCGTCTGTTTTATTGACACTGGATGCCGTAAAAGATCGATATGCATGCGTATAATACGCATTTCTCTATAGACAGTCGATATGCAACGTATTATTAATACAATGTGTTCATAATTTTATTAAATATAATACTCGCGAAATCGATGCAATGACACATATGGGTGGCCGATCGCATTTCGTGGTTTACCTTTCTAAATAAACCACTTCTGTATATCGTGATTGGCAGATCGATCGATACTTCGCACACGTTCGCCTATCGCACGGCAATAAGTAAATACGGCAGCAATAAATACGGATGAGTCTCGCGATTGAAACGCGTTTCGCGAGCGCACGTTCATATATGTAACACCAATTTGATTTTCTTGGGAGGAAAGATCAAACGAGAGTAATCTCGTTACACTGAATTGTAAGTCAGAGAAATTACACTTGCATGGCCGGACAAACGCCTTTTTTATCGGGCCGCAGATGGTGCGACGAAATAAATCACGGAATAACTCCTTCAAAGTTTCATATCGAGTACGAAGGCGGAAATTTCAAGCGGAATCTCGTTTTTCGACCGAACATTTTCTACGATTCTTATCTCTCTATTCTTCTCGCGAAACTTTATTCGTGCGCACATATGTGTTCTTCGTCGCTGTAAAGAGTATAAGACCGGAGACGAAAGAAAATTACACAAACTCTGCGTACGCTATTGCGTATTAATGATAATATTATCTTTGTTTGGCGACGATTGCGACGGACATATCAATGCGGGCTGTCAATTAAAATAAACAGATGACTGAGGATAGAGCCGCACGAGTTCAATGATAATTTCTCAATGGATTTTAAATGAAATGAAATGAAAAACACACATTGCTGAATTGATCGATCGTCTACGCGAGGAAAAGATATACGAACACATTTCAAAATTCTTTGTGGTTATCTAAATATAATTATTTTCATTCAATATATGTCTTTGTGTAGAGTAAGAAAGAAGAGAGAGCATATTAAAGCATGAACAATATTAAATATGAAAGAAAAATAATTAATAATGATATGTTATAATATTATATAAATAATAAATTACTAGTCGTTCTTTCTTGTCTTGTAAACGGAGACGTTAATTAATTAAAATTAATTAATTAATTAAGTTCATTATTAATTTAAGTGTTAATTAAGTACATTATTAATTCAAGTGTTAATTAATTAAAAGTTGGCGCTTATACATTCGTGCGTACCTTCGAGATTATCTGAAAATTTTAATGCGACAAATGTGCGATGTAGGAGTTGGTTGATTGACTTACTCGGAGGTGTCCAGGCTTCACCGGTCACCTCGGCCTCGTTGATTACTTCCTGCTTTGCTAACATCCTGTCATTTTCTTCGTGATGCGCCCCATTAACGGCAACCTAATACAAATACGTCAATCCAATTTCGTTTCATCTCCGTATTCTGATGTATTTAATTAACGACTGTCGAAACGAATTAACAAAGTCGAGTCTCGATTGACTTAATCAGAACACACGGTATTGTTCCATTAACAAATTTGTGTGTAAGGCTTGTGTGTACAACTAACCTGATGCCGTGATTGATCCCTCCCGAAAATTTCCGCATCCGGCTCGTTCATCGGCATCGCGTATCCGAGAGTAATTTTTAGCTGCCGCGAGCGTGATCCTCGACTCCTACATGAATATTACCAGCGAACGTGATACGAACGCGTGGGCGGCGATGCAGCAAGCAATCTAACATTACACACGATATTGACGTACGCAAGTCGCAAGCAATAATCGTGAAAAATGTATTCATCATCGCGACCGGCGTAAAAGCCGCGGTCTGCACGTGCGAGACCATCTCATTTCCATCAAAAAGCGAATTGCGCTTCCTTGAGGCGAAGTCAAGGGAGCTTGCGCGGGGGTGTTTCGGCCCAAAGTATCTGGACTTTTTTGCGACGAGCGCCCCGCCGGCACGAACGAGATATTGAATTTCAATCAAATGAAAGAACGCAGTCTGCACGCAGACCGTTATCGTGGCTATTGGATGATAGATCCGGTTTACGAGTCAAAAACCTTTCGTGCCACGGAAGCGGGATCCTCGGCGACAGGAGGGAACGGCCTTTATTGAGCATCAGACGGACGTCTTCACATTCCGCGATGAAGCGCCTCCGTTACACCGTCGACGTGAATTAAGAGACGGATAACTTTCGCTGATATTGCTCAGAGAGTCCGCCGAATATCTCTCTCTCCTGGGAATTAGTAATGGCGGAGCTCAGCTGACGGAGGACCGTCAAATGATTGCTCGTTTGTTTCGTTACCGGATAAACACGCCGTAACCAATTTGGTCCGTTTGCAAATCGGCGTGACTTCAATTTGCGCCGCGAGGGATTCAATCAATGGATTAGTAAGGAATTGCGCATCTTGTCCAATAATACCATTCGACGTTCGACTTTTGTGAATCAACATTTATTCGCCCCTGAGAATCATATAACAGAGCTGTCCTGAGAGCATTTCTATTTAAGAGAAGATTCTCAAGTAAGATTAATCTGGATGATTAATTGGATCATAAAGTAATTCTATCTTTTCGGAAGCCAATTGTCGGCGGACGTGCGACGTCGCTCGCCGAGTTCTGAATGAACGAATTTTCGAACGATCTTAAAATACTTTCTATAGATGTCCCCTTCTATTGATCGTCGTCTTTTCGTCCGATATAATGTATAAATAAATGCCAGTGAGATGAATTGTCTCTTATCCTTTTGATTCGATAGAAAATAATTTATCTTCTGCAAAAATACATGCATATTGATGTCATGTGAATCAATTATATTGTAGCTATGGTATAAACTAATGCAAATAGAAATAAATTAATTAATAAATAGAATAAATTAAACATTCATAATGTTTATATTTTCATGTTTATTAGAATAGCACGTATTTTGATGCGGAAATTATGTGCATGCATAACTTATATTATAATAATACGGGAAAACATTAGTTTATAAATCTACTTCGTTTTAATATTAAATAACATACATTATTAGTTTGCAGTTAAATCGATGTTAGTCAAAGTAATTTTATTATTCAAGTCAATTTATAAACATGTTATCCATAGATATAAGACATCTTACGTTAATTAACCAACTTGATTTTGAAAATTCGTTTAGCTCTGAATTGGTTTGCATGAATTTTTTTCTTAGCTGAAGCTCTGCGCAGAGAAAGGTCCCAAGAGAGTAAAATTTGTGTGCAGAAACGTGACGGAACTGCCAGATTTCGTAAAATGTCATTCGGTTTTGCGCATCTCTTCTGCACGGGCTATAAAATACCTGAATAATCCGTGATTCGTGATTGTCACGGACGCCTCCGTTCATCATTGCGACTAACAGAAGGAAAGATAACGTAACTAAGGAGAACAAAGTGCGTCATTAAAAACGATTGTTCCTTTCGTCAGTATTCAAAGGGTAATATGATCGAATTGCGATTCTCTGTAGCAGACCGAAATTCCTTTTGACGAAAAGCTCGGGCTTTTTGGGGGAAATAAAAGATGAACGGTAAAAATGGAGAACACAAAGGAACGACACGTACGCGTTTATCGTGCACATCACAATACTCTGATGCTACTGTTATATATTCTCAGTGTATACACACTACAACAAAATGTTATTCTCTCTGTCGCTATCAAGCGACCGAATGGTTCTTGGATAGGGAAGTTATTAAAGTACAATCCGCAGGCAGGTATTGTAAAAAAAAAAAAACGAAAAATAAAAATGATCGTATCAAGAAGTGCAATTACGAGTGTAACTTGGAAATTTAAATAGTTAACGCGGCGATTGAGTCTTTATAATGTCAAAGGGTTGAGTTTCGTTAACATCTCTCCGAGTCGTAATCGTTAAAGGAAAATCGCACTACGAAACTCATTCGACGGGTTACACGCGCAAGCTCATCGCATTCGATACTGCAACATGAGAACTATCGAAATTCCCTTACTGTTTGAATATTCCGATAGCCGCGTAGGAATACTTGCTGGACGAGATCGGACTCTACTAATCCAACTTTCCCATGAATTTCGCAAACTACAGAAATTGCGGTGTCGTCGTAATAAATCATCACATATCAGCTTCGACTCATCCTACTTATCGCGTTAAAATTGAAAATAAAAGCCCACCAAAACGGTCGGCTTTCATTTTGCAGTCCTCATTTATCATTATTTCTTCAACATCCGTTGTCATCGTTTAAAACAGAGTTAATCGCAAGATCGATAAAAATATCAATCTAGATTGAGATTTATTTTAACCATAAATATAGATCACACCTACTATGCCATACATCTTTTTTTTTCATGTGATCTAAGGAAAATTCTTCTCGCTTTGATTACGTGATTATACGCAGCTTAACGTTAATAAATCACTCATGAACGTGTATTCGATATTTTATATATTTTACAGTATGGTAGGATATCTTTTCAGAATTTATCAGGAATTTTGTGTGACAGATGCTGGTAGAGGGAAGCTGTGTGCTACTGACACAAGTCGTAACTCGCGTATACATAGCAATACATAGGCGCAGAGACGTGTCCTCGATGCATATCGCTGACAATATTAATTTGATCGCCTCGACAATGGGGAGAGGGGAAATGAGAAATTGTATCACGGTGTGTTAACATCGACCTCGCGCCTTGATTTAATTGACCGCTACGGCGACCTTTTCGCTCGGCGATCGCGCTCCTGACAAGTGATCGATTCAAAAAAGGTTACGAAGCTGCACACTTGCTATTTCCGATCGCGATCGATCGCTCGGACCTTTTATTCGCAGTCACGTATCTACTCACGATGCGCGAATACGTTTCGAAAGTGGCGATTTCGCGATGGGGAGCGGATGCGGATAAGAAGGGCGACGGTTTCCGACTCTCCGGCGGACTTTCGATCCGAACCGGTTCAGGAATCTCTTTCTCTCCGCGATCCGCACGATCGATCCGGAATTTCATTCTGAGATAGCAAAGAGCGCTTAGAAATTAGCGACGGAAAGTTTGCGGACTCGCGTCAGCGCTTTCCCAGGGCTGGGGTTAATTAACTCTCACGTGATCGTAGATATTGAGTTATTGAGCACGATAGCACGCGCGTAGGCAGTTAATTTTCAAGCCTAGATTACGTTCCCGTCTCGGTCTTCTTGATCCGGCGCGTGCGGCCTATAAATATTAATTATTTTTTTCAATATTCCATTGCGCATTAAATTTCGATTTATTGATGTAGACATACCTTCGAGCCAACTTAAAGATTAAATTACTGTGCGAGTTTTAGCAGACCGTGAGCGATGGTCCTGCTCGGGCGTGAGAAATGCGAATGCAAGAAACAAAAAGGTACAATAGAATAGCCACCTGAGTCTAACGATAAAAGAGAAGACTTCAAAAAAAAGGGGATCTGCCATTACTCGCTAAACGTACTTGAAAATCAGGTTTCATTCTCTTTCAAACTCTCTGAGCTTCATGTTTCGGTAAGCACGTAAAGATTGGATGTGAACAATAAAAAATATATCTGACGCGAGAAAAAAATCGATGCACAAACCATAGTTTTATACGTTTATAAGTAATACTAATAAAAAGGGTTATTACTTTAATAACATAATGATCAGTTTTATAACTGATCAGGGTATCAGTTATAAAATAGGAGAATACAAATATTTATAAAATATATCTACTGTAATCTTTTAGGTAACTTAAATGTTTATTTTTTTAATTTATACTACACGATATACAACTTTATTTATGTTCTTCTGAATAAATAGATACACATACATACATACACATGCTTCGTTATTTAAATACCTATTCTAATTTATTTAAACTGGATATTTATTTTAATATGAGGTTCTTCCTCGTTCTCTCTGCAAAATATTGACAATATATGTTTTATGCTCTCTGCTCATTAATTAAATTAATAAAAAAGCAAAACGATTTGGATAAAAACTCTATTTACTTACGCTTTCATGTAATTTCGTATGATCGTATCGTGCAGTTTGGAAATTTATTTATAGAACCCGTTTAGGGACAATAAAATGAACTAACAATAAGAAAATTGTAGCGCTACCATCTGAGCTCGTGCCGCAGGTGAAAGTTTTTCCGATGATAACACGTATCTAGGTACAAGGAAGTATGTCAGAATGCTATTTGAATGCACCGGCAGAATTTGCATGTATGTCATGTCGACAATTCAGTCGAAAATGAGATGGAATGGCGGAATATTTAATATAGACATTCTTTGATGGAAGGGATTTTGCGCGATTTTCGTGATCGCGCATTTATGCGGAATTTAAAGCAGCCGCCGCGGTGTCGTCTGATAATTTATTCCACATGCATAATTTGGAGTTACACAGGACGAGCTGGCCGACCATTTACTGACTGAAAGGGATAAAATAACTCGAAATGTGTAAGTTAATCGTGAAAAATTGAGAGCCGCGGCGAGAGAGATGATCTGCATTACAAATCTTCGATGAGACAATATGAAATGTAATTGCGATCAATCACATCGTATACGACACTAATAGTTTAACTGATATAATGTACTAACGTATATTTTGACGTGCACACATTTGAATGCGTAATTAGAACCGAAGTGGGATGTGTCACAAACTTGGACGTGGAACTTGCAAACGTGGAACTGTTACGAAGTTTGCAGGGGGGTGCACGTTACGTTCTGTTTGAAGCGGCAAGCCACAAAGCGAGACGTTACGTGTACAAACCAAATCAGTAATCTAAGACGAAACTTGCGACGGAACGCTTATCATTACAACAGTGTTAGTTACACATTTGCATACCGAGTGCTCGGGCAAGAATTATATTACGTTTTCACCTGTACGCAATTTTGAGTGCAGCCGGCTACGATTTACACATGTGATTTTAAAGCAGCCCACATATCCGTAATTGCGACAAAATAAAAAGGAAGGCGCATATCAGTTATTTTCCCACCGTAACATTTGTTTCCTTATAAAATCATCTTTGCAAGCTTGTTGCAAATTCATGTGTATTTATAATTTATAATTTGCAGCAACGTAATTTTTCACCCGGTAGCTTCGACGCAGCATTATTGAATTGTAAATTTAAACCGCAGAATATCCGGTACATCCCATGGTTTCCCATCTCTCTCATTACTTTCATTCCTCTTTCGTACGCGATGATTAATCACCGGGTAAGAAAGTGCACGAGGCTCCGAGCACGATCTGTATACAGGTTTATTTGAACGGTGTATCCCCCCGCTTTACAGATAGGGAACAACATGGACCGAGATCTCTCGCGATATTGTTTAACGTGCCGTCTACCTGCATGCGGATTGACGACAGAGAACGAGCGGCGCGGCGCCAGCGATTATCTGATATTTTATTCGATTCATCTTGCGTCTTACCATACGAAGTATAACGAGTGTCACAGCATCGATAGCGTGATACATACGCACCTCATTAGAGTCATTACGCGACTCAGGGGAGGTCGCGCGTGCGTCCGGCGATTTCCACGTGGAACAAATAAAACGGATGGAAGAAAATTGCAAGATTCCATGTCGCACCTGCCCGTGTCGTCTAACACATGCGTCGCGTAATTACTCATCGATCTACCTCGGCGAAGGTGAAGTTCCAGCGACAGTTTCGCGGTCGCGTTGCTACGGGAAAAGTCGCTGTCGCATCATTTTTTTTCTTTTTCTCTTGTTTATCAGCCAGTGCCAATCGCGAAGTGCGATTTGATTTTAATACGAGGTAAATCCAAAAGGTACAGAGTCGAAAAATTCAGGAGTGTATAGCATATAGAGAAATAAAACAGATACATTAACATGAGTCCGCGAATTAGTCTTAATATATAAAGACAAAGGATGATAAAGAGTAAGATTTTTATTTTATTTCAAGTAAAATTATTAGGCGGGAGACGCTACCGCGTCTCCTGATATATGCAATTATTTATTTCACAAAAATTATAGATACAACAAATATGAAAGAATATAAAGCACAGAATATATTTCTTGCAAAAAATAAAAATAAAAAGTCTTGAAACAACCAGTTTGTTTTCACGTCAAAGTTGACATATGGACTTTGTAACCGGACATGTTAGCTGGACGTCCTTTGTTTATTTTCGTAAATATATGTTTCTAAATGTTTCGACCTTTTCGTTAAATTACTCTGTTGGGTTTAAAGAGTTACAAATTACCCTTTAAAATTAGAAATAGACGCGTATCCGCACACACCTATGAGATGGGAGTCGGATAATAAAGTAGTGGCTATATATATTGCTATTTCGCGTTATTCAAATATTTGCCGCAGTTACTTCTAGAATTAGTAGTAAGTTTGTGCGGTGTCTATAGAATGTATGCATATATTTGTACACGCCCATAGCATTAGGATATAAACGCAGTTAGGCTGCAAAATTATACGTTAAACAGAATTGATCTAAAGGCATGTTTGGCAAGGTGGAGTGAATAAGAGTGAGAAAATAACTGGGGAGAGGGGTTACGTCAAAGGAACGCTGGCAAGATTTTGTTTTGAGGATGCGAGCGAGATGCTCGAGCAACACCGTGTCGGATTGTGACGCGCTGGGTGAGATGGGCGTTTTCGCGCGCGCGAGACGTTATCCTACAAGGTAGCGTGGAGCGCGCGTGTTGTGTTACACATATCACAAAAATGCTCCTACTGATGGTGCCTGAAGCCTTCCAGACGGTAGCCTTCCGGATACATGGGAGTAGAACGTTGTATACATTGGAGAGAGGATTATACCTCCGGAGGGATGTAATGCTACTTTCCGCGACAATAAATCTCGTGGTCGTATATAAAATGTTTGCCGCTATCTTATTTCCAACCCTTCGCAGCTTCGGTACGATATCTTGTATATATTTTGTTCTAGCAAGCTGCGCGCGCGCGCTACAGCAGCTAAGCGGGTGAGTTTGCTTAAATCTCGTGTCGTTTAAACCGGTAAAATTCTCGTCGCGTTAAAATGTAGGAGGGAAATTGTACGTGGGCTTACTCGTCCGTGGGAAGTACGAGTGTGCGATCGCCGCGAGCAATACATTTCGCGTACTATCGTCGCGCGCAAACGAAGGAACTATTTCGCTCGAGCGTTAATCGGCGTGTCGTATAGTGCCGACGTATGTGCAGGGGGTCGATCGCACGAACATATATTTATACAGCGATATTGCGTAAGGATTGATGCGTGCACAAGGGTGGCGCGAGGAACGTGAAGACATACGGCTCGTTCACGATTGGCCACGGAGTCGGCGAGGTGTGCGGTATCCCGGACTAGTCCGGAGCCGGCCTGGTTTCAGTCAGCGGCGCAGATCCGTCGCGTACGCGTCGCTGATGCCGGTACCACGCGTCGACCGTTACTACTTGCCGCCGGTCGCGAGCAACGCTAGCCACGATCGCGTTGAAAATTAAATCTTTGGTGATACCGATTAACAAAATAAAACGCATCGTCACTCGTATTAGCGAACGGTTAAATATTACTTTTAACATTTCGGCAAATAGTAAATTATTACGCGCTTCTGGAATACAGTTTTTAATGTTCTGTGATTTCGTGCTGAATCTAAATAAACATATAAACGCCGCTCTTTGTGATCTTTTTTTATTTATTACTGTGTTATTAAAAATAAATTATTCATTGTTAAAAATTAAATTTTCAATCGTATTAATATTTTAAGATTAATAATTATATAAAGTTGCGCTGTGTATAAAGGATATGTTAAATATGAAATATCCGGATTATCATCGTATTAATTAAATGCACAAATAGAAGAGAATAGGGAAGTAATTAGCTTCTTACCAGTGAAAATACTAAACTTTGATGGTGTTCATTCTCAAAGTATATCAACAATATACCTAACTATGTAAACTTGATAATTAAACGAGAACTTCATTCTGATATTGTTCGCCAATATGAAAGACTACTAATAATCTCTCTAACAAGTGATATAAAATTAACACAATAAAGAGCACAATTACAAGATGATTCTCATGAAACTGATGATTTCGTAATACTCAAAGGATCCCGTTGTAATTTGCAAATATAATCGTCGTCGATAATCAAACCAAAAAGGTAATAATAAAACATTAATTAAACTAACTTAGCTTTTGTAATTACGTATTCAAATTGAACTAGATGACAATACAATAAGCTGAAATATCATTTCAAATTACATTATATAAAATCTGGAGATGTTGCGAAGAGTGAATGAGGAATGTAGTAATGGAAATTGATGTAGATATATAAAATGCATTTATATGCACGATGCGAAAAATTCTGCTTCGTTCACAAACGTACTCGGACCGCGCCGGAATGTAAAGTATAAGTTACATAATTTATTGATTATTGAGATTCCGCAGATCTGCAATCTTTTCTCTCTCTCTCTCTCTCTCTCTCTTTCTATTTTTTTTCTTTTCGAACTATTACACAAAATTCGATACCATTTCGGGAGAGAACGAACGAACAAAGATGAAAAGTTAATCGACGGGAAAAAAGAAACGCGCCACACTGCTACTTCGCAATTAATCGGGTGAAAACTTGAAGCAACTTTTAACGATCAATGGATTCACAGTTAAGCTCTCTCAGCCTTCGTACGGCTGATGCGATAACGATACTTGTCATCGTAATGCTACGCAAAGTGGGAAATGACAGAGAATTTCTCCACCATTCAAAGTAAGCGCAAGTTGACTATTCTAAAGTAAAGTGAGCTTCTTTCGGCGAACTCGTGAACGCGCCCGTTCCTTTTCTTGCACACAAGGAGCTTATCACAAAAATGTCGCGCAGTTAAAAGTCACTTTTCATGTTTTTCATGTTTATTCTGTTAGCACGTAAATCTACTAAATCGCTTTAAATACAATTAAAATAATGTGCCGTGCTAGCGTATTCGGAAAATTAATTTGGATCCTTTCGCGATATTAAATATTAAAGCTGGAATATATAAAATCGTAAGCGTGTTTATTTCTGTCTATAGTGATCAGTACCAAACTGTGCGGACTGAAATATCCACGAACGGAACTGCCTGTTATACATGTTTGGATAGCAAAGTGAGCACGATTTTACGCGATACGAACATTTTAGCGAGTGCGTCGATATTCACAGCATTCGAAATATCAGTGAGTGTAAAATTCATTTCGACAATTTAGTCGTATATTTCGTATTTTAAGTGGGATTTTTAAACGTAATTTTATGCTTAAATTAATACTGCTAAATTGACGTGTGCGTTAAAATATTATCAAAATAATCCTTATAAATTTTTATTATTATCTGAGTGTAAGATTATTAGTTGTATTTTTAATTAATCTTTAAATTAAAAATTATGCCGAGAAAAGTATTAAGAGATAACATTTTATCACGTGCAAGCTTTTCTTGTATTATACGATTATACTCTATTGTTCGACATGAGTCCGCGATAGTTTTAGTAACCTATCGTGTATATATTTCGTCTATTCATCATTAGCTATTGATATGTTGCATGTATCGGAATCGCATTGTGTGAATTTTCGTGGTTATTAATTTCAAATGTATCCATGCAATGTTAGAAATGCAATCTACATACAATAGTCTTCGCGCCTGGTCTTAATGCTACGTAACTTTGATCATTATTACTATGCGTTATAGAAAGTGCGATTGATCTTAAAGGGCCTGTTACTTATGATGACTATTAGCGAGTTTTGGCGAGCTACACTACATGCGCACAAGCATAACGCAAAAAAATGTCTTGTTTCCACGGAAACATTTAGCATAAATTGTGGCGTACAAAATGAGTCATATAAAGCACGCCACATGTAATAAATTGTGTACTGCGCAAACGTATGTACGCTTTCATATTAATTTGTGTGCGACAGCTCTCATCGCGTAATCACATTTTAAAGAAGAGAAACTAAACTGAAATATCCAATCGCCAATGATTAATGAATCGAATAATCGTCATATTATTTTCATTTCTCTTACTAACTCTGTTTGGGTAATAAATTGACTGGAGTGCTTCGGAGAAACAGAGAGAGGTCATATTGCAAGAGATATCAAGAATTCTGATTGATTCCTCGGGATCGTTAAAAATGTCATCGTTCGTAAAAGCTTATCAGTTATCATATCTATATTTGCTTGCAACTTTTTACATTTAATATAATTTACGACTGCTCATCAAAACTACTATGTAAAAGAAGGTGGACTAAAAAATATTATATGTAACAATGTTAGCTGTGTAAAAAGTTAATTACCAAGTTCTAATTCATAACTGGCGACAGCTTAGGTCAATGAGAGAGATTTAAAAAAAGATATCAATGTAATCGTGATGCCAAGATCGTTAGTAATTTTGTGCTGGTAATAAAGAATTTTAAAATTTTTTATCTGTCTATTTAACAGTTAGTTAATATTCCTACTACGGCTTCTGATCTCCCCGATGTTACGGTCAATTAAGCGTTATTTGCTAAATTGGCGTGGAAATGTATATCCTTGTGTAGAGGTAACAATGTTTGCCACATGCTACCGAGTTCAAATGCTGATCAACGGAGTGAGGAAATAATTGTATTTGAACGGAAGAAATTAGCCTTGCGGCTGATGTACGTGATCAATACAGATACACCAATAGCTACAACTCCCTACATTTGACCGTTAATTTTGATACAGCATACGTGTTTCAGCAGATACCTTGCGTAAAATACTTGCATAAAAAAAAGGACTGAATAATCTTAGGCTGACTGTCAAGTAATAAAGAGTTATGTTGCAAGATACATTAAAACGAAAGAACGGGTTCAAGACAAGCTTAAGGAGTTAGGCAAATTTACTGAACTTCTGTTTTTTTTTAATGAAGATTAATGGAATGTGATATCGCATAAAATACTTGCCATTTATTTTAAATGTCGGATATATAGTTTGTTTAACGAACCGTCCAAACTATTCGCGGCTCCGGTTCGATTCCGGTAACGTACGCATGACGGAAAGTTAATTGAGCAACACTAAACTGTAATAACGATTTAACGTAATAAAATAATCCGCGTGTATGGCATTTATAGATGACCAAGCTGGCTCGAGTTTAATACTGGATTCGTAGATGGGATAACAGAGATTCACGAAACACAATCGGCGTACATACCGCCACATTTCAAATGTCACCGCAGCATTCGATTTATTCAGTTGAATGATGTACAATATAATCGCTTGACGATTATACGAAATACAGAACGACGAAAAGGTAATTTTCAACGGTTCGTAACGTTGTAACATGTGATTGTGGGTATTTCTACGAATTGCAATTAAATTTTCGAAGATATAAATATAAATATAATTTAGACGCGTGTAGAGCGGGTATAAAATTGCATTTTTCACCGTACCTACTTCTTACGAGATGTTTACACGTTAGCATCAAAAAGATTCAGCGAAAGAATTTTGCGTAGAAGTGCTTGAATCGCGCCGAGCGAATAAAAAATATCGGAATAAAAAAAAATTCATGTAAATATATACCGGGAGGAGCAACACTGTGCAGATATGTGTATCACAGCTTTTGCTCCAGGCCAACGTATATATAGGAATCAATTCACTATAGAGATCGATGGGAAAAACTGTAATAAAACATTTTATGCATCTTTCCGCTCTTCCGTCCGTGTATCAGCACTTGCTCCACCAAGTTCCATGATTTTGTGATGATCGCGTGGTACGTAACACACGTAACATCTCTCTCGCGGCAGCGCAACCTGACCCGACCTGTTCGGGGATAATCCACCCGAAGGCGGTCGAGTGCAGAAGCGCGCATACAAATGACAGGAAGTATCTTCGAACATTTATTGCCGCGCTGCATTAATAATCTGACATACTACATTGTTTACGTCTCCCGTGTCTAGCCGTTCTCATCCGCGGTGGTTCGGGACGAGATGAGATGTGTCTCTGCTATAGCTGTAGCGGATACGTTTTCTCGCGCGCATACATACATTTCCCGCGACCATCAACCTTACCCGTCGCTTCGGCCGCGTCCACCACTCTCGAATGAGCTCATTAAAATTTCCCGTATCACCCGCATCACTCGGAGCATCTGAAAATTTTAAAGGCGCGATACCCGCAGGGATAATAAATGGGAGCGTTATAAACGCTTTCACTTACCAAGAGACGCATTTCGTAGCTTTTTACAGAAGACGACCTTCTTAGTCGCTGCAGATTCTATGATAAAATTAATGTCAAGTGTTCTTGTTGGAAAAAATTAGCGGGAGACGCGCGTTTATATCTCTCACCTCGGGTTCTCCTCCCGTCTGTTTCCGAGACGCGTCTGTTGAAAGGACGTACACACTCTATATACTCCCGGTGCGTCAGATTATAAACTCATTGTTAGTTGGAAACGCCTCTGTGTTAAGGATATTTCGCCACTTACCCGTTCGGTCCGTGCGTCCGTATATCTTGAATAAACGAGCGTGATGCGTACGTTCATTAAGAAGGATTCAGCAAGTATAACGAGGGTATATACGTTATCTCGGCACCGGTATCCCGACGGTTTCAGAAATTCATTTTCGTTTCACTGTTCCTAGAGGCGTTGAAGTATATAAATGGGAACGGGGGCGTTGTCGTATGGCTCCCAGCCGTTCACGCGCGGCAGCAATTGTGGAAACTGTCTCAGGCACCGGGCGCGTTTAACGCTTTAACGCGTAAGCTCGCGCGCGAAAAACGGCCTTCGAAGCTCTCTTCGGAAACTCCGGGTTAACCCCCGGAGGTCAGGCATTCAAGGCGAAAATTTATCAATCCTCGCAAATATCCCTCGGCCCCGCGCGCTGTTATGCTCCAATCAGTGACTCGTCCCTATGTGTGCATGTGTATTTGCCACGGGGTAATCTAATGTTAAAAGCGATCGATGCGGAATTCCGCCCGCAAAAAATTCGCTAAAAATCTGTCGGCGGCGTATTATTTCGAAAATTACGAAACTCGATCACTTGGTTAATTCACGACTGAGTGACTCATAAACAAATGACAAGGTGGGTGTATTAATTAATTGAAAACTGGAGGCTATATTATAGTCTGTTTTTTCCGTGTGATACTTTATTCCCTCGAGACTCCCATCGATATATACGGAACAAATAAAAGAGTAGCATCAATTACATTAAATATTGCAATTGTAAAAAATGCGTATGTGTATCGAGAGATAATCTGTATTAAGCCGTATTTCGTTTTCATTAAAATCTTTATTAAGCCGCGAGTATTATTACAGAACATACAAGTGAACGGAGCTCATAAATCATTAAAAAGACCGTGTCGCTATGATAGGCATTGTAAATGGGTTCCTGAAAACATGTGCAAACCTCAGGCAAATTCCATTCGCGATTTTATCGTCACGCAACTATATATATTTGTTACCGCATCTCGCGAGCCTATCGTGCAAATATTACCGCTAGTATATGCATAATAATCGCGTCAAAATTTCTAGAAAATTAGGTCAAGCATCTCAGGGATGCTTTCGCTTCGTGCATCTCGACATCACATATACCCTTTTTTTCCGTTTTTCGCCGCGATTTGGAAATTTGCCGAACGTACACGTAGTATTGTATTGTTCGTGATTTTGGTATCGATTTCACGCGTATATGATTGATACTCGACGGCGCGGTGATAACCACGAATGATAAATCAGACATCCCCGTCACGTCGCGCGGCTGCATATTGCAATTCGTAAGTGAAACTATGGTAGACCTAGAGCGAAAATCGGATCGGAAACTCTTCGTGAATGGAATCTTAATCAGCTATCACTGCACAGAGATGCAGGCAACTTACTTTTTAATTTACAGAACCATTGTGTCTCCGTATAATCTTTTAAATACGTATTAAATACTGCTTTCATCTATTATGCTTTACCATTATTTTAAAGAATGTACAAAAACGAAAGAAATTGCATATTCGCGTCATCTGATGATCTTGCATGCGAGATATCAAAGAATTATTATGAATAAAAAATAATATTCTTGTATTTTGTGAGAAATTTGAACAATATAAAATAGCAAGTCTAGTCAATAATTAATGCACACTCCTAATTAAAATTGTAATTTTTAATAAACCCCGCGGCGAATGTATTTGTTTTTCTTTATTTAAATTATAACTACGCCGACGTATTTAGAAAACTGAGTTTCGTAAAACAGTATTCATTGTTGGAAAAACGTGAGCGATATAATTATTAGAAAATGAATTAGTATATGCAAAAACTCATTAAACCGATATAGCATACGATATTTGATTTAAGATTTCCACTTTTTAGAAAAATCTGAATTATCCCCATTTGTATCAAATTATATATACATATAAAATATTAAGGAATTAATCTGCAAACCATGGCAGTAAGTATTTATAATAATGATTATAATGATGTACTTTTTACATGCACTACATAACGCGTCGCTTTTATGGCGAATATAAATTTTAATATACATATACATGGACAATATTTAATATACAAAGTAAAATTAACGTTCCCTGTTTTTATTTCACGTACTTTATTTGAATCTCTGTATCCGCATATATTAAGTTTTCCAGAGCTCATTTCATTTTCAGAGAGATGAAAAAATTCATTAAAATTGTGCTGATAATATCGCATAACTTTATAGCGCAACAAAGAAACATGCGACGTCCAGCTTCGTAGAAACGAAATGTACAAAGTGTGTCAAGAATGATTAAGGGAGTCGAATGTATCAGATTCTTCTATTGCCGGTACTTAAAAGCCAAACAAATAAAGGTATTTAGCAAGGTATTTAACGTAAGTTTAAAGAGGTTTAAGAAGTAAACAAGTGAGATGCTTAGGAAATTGATTCTACTATGATTCTAAATGGATTTCCCAGTAATAAAAGGATCTAGTTTACGTAGTATCTAGTATCCTATCTAGTTTAGTTTGAATTCAAATTTTATTAAAGTTTTTCACGCAAACGCGTTTATTCGCTTCCAAACTAAATGCTGTAATTTTTAATGCCCTCGACTCAATTATCTCTCACAGCATGTTAATTTTACATAATGAATAAAAAAATCGCTTTTGATGTTTATATGTTTCACCTTTCAAGTTGCTGGTAAAGTAATAATGTTACAATATTATAATTATTATAACTAAAAAAATTAAAATCACAATTTATACATTTTTATAAAGAGATAAATTTATTTATCCTATGTATTATAAATAGCTTTTATGCTTTTTCATTAATTCTAATTGTAACAATTAAACAAAATGGTTTCATTCAGAAAGAAAAATTTTAGTTGTAACAATTAAACAAAATGGTTTCATCCAGAAAGAAAATTTCAAATAAAACATAAATATGTCACACATTTTTTCACTGTTATTCTTATTTTAACTTTTCTAATATCTTGTAGTATATACGTTAAGAAATTTTTAAATATAAAAAGTTCCATGTTTTTCAAGCTACACAAGTCAGGAAATCCTATAGTTAGTATAGTAAAGCATACATGTCACGGATCGTAATGATTCTCTTCCCTCGACGAATGTGCTTCATCGACTAGCACTACCGGTAATATGGTGGAAAATTGCGCGAGTGAGAAAAAGAGTTACCCGCGATAAGCGTCATATTTCTTATGTTCTACGAAAAGTGAGGCCGGAATGGGTGGCCGCGGAGAGAACAACGGCATAAAGAGCACAAAGATCAGATAACGCGAAAGTTTCTTTATTGAAGGAACGCAGCTCAAGTTGCTGGTAAAAAAATCGTAAAAAATGCAGTGTAAGAAAAAAGTGACTAAATGAAAACTCGTAATTGCGTTAAGTACAGGAAGCTGTAGAGCTGTTACGCTTTTAACATATGTATATCACAATTCACGCACAAAGTTAGGCAATTGTTGGATTTAACTGTTGTAACTTTTCAACAACATTAAGGACCTGCAAATGATAATTTAAAGTAGAATTAATACAAATTAAATAAACTTTGTATATGTGTACGCATTGTATATATGTTTTTATGTGCATTTTGCATAATTAATTAATAATACGAGTGTCACATGATAGGAGTCGTAATTAGCACAGGTGAAAAATGCCATGCTCGATCTTTTTAATAACATAAGACGTATCACGTGATCTGTTTGAAAAAATAATGACAGAAAGAGAGAGAGAGAGAGAGAGAGAGAGAGAGAGAGAGAGAGAGAGAGAGAGAGAGAGAGTGTATGTGTATAGCAAAACACAATTTCTTTTCGCTACAAATGAAGCGGACACTGCCGTCACAATCGCCGATGAATACAAATTTAACCGCCGGTGTTATTGTTGCGCGATACGCGACTCGCCGTACTCCTGACAGTAAAGCGAAATGTTTGTATTCCATTAAATACCGTTTTATATCCTCTCGCAACCGCAAACCCTGCCGGTGATTGCGCAAAAATGGATTTTAATTAAAAGACATTCACAGGACATTCAATTGTTAGGAGTTATGCCGCCTACGTCTTTGTGGGTATTGTGTAGCAATTTTATTTCATCGCGCGTAACCGCTCTGTGCCTTTCTGCTTTTCTTCCTTTTTTTTTTTTGCGCCTCGACTCGCCTCGGAGAGGTCAGACTCTCTGAGATTATACCGCGTTTCCGTGGACCAGTCTGCGAAACACGCTCCGTGAAACGCGCGCGTCCGTGTTTTACGATACTCGGCTGTATAACGCGGATTCGACGCGGATCGATCGGGCATTATTGAGTTCACGTGGCTTTCATTCGGTTATATCGTTACCGAAGCGTCTCGGCGATCTCGGCCTTAAAAATAGAGACGTTAACAAAATGAGGCGCGTTGGCAGCTCGACGCCCGTTTTTGCCGGGGTCTCCGCGAGCGCCACAATGGCGTTCACGGAGGAACGCTCGGAGGACAATGGTCAGTTGATGGTTTTCGTGACCCAGCGGCTCCCCCCTCTCACCCCTCGCCTCCCCTCGTCACGTGCACCCCCGAAACGAGATATCGGAGACGCCTATCAAGCTATTACGCGTTGAAGAATTAACGCCATTAGTGACTCGACTTTTCTCAGGTGGCCCAATCTTTTTTCGAGCCGCGGCCAGCTCCGTCAGCTGAACGAAGTCAGATTTCTCGACTCACGAGTATACATTGTTGGCCGCTACGAGGCAGATAAAGTCGTTTACGTAACGATAATTTTTTCCATCCGAAAGTTTCCCCTCCGACCACGCAAGAAATTAATAACTTTCAATGCGACGCTCGCTGCACGTGAGCGGCACCAAACGCGAGGAAGTATAAAAATATATGCTTCGGGCGGCTGTCCGCGGGGCTGAAGGCTAAACCACCTTACACATAAATGCATATATTTAAAGTTTAACGACGAAGTCACTATCGCACGTTATCATTCATCTGTCGTTATCTTTCGAAGCTGCGTCGAATATACGAATCGCTCGCGTTAAAACAACCCTTTTCGCATCGCCTGTAATAAACAAGAACCAAACAAGGTATTACCCTGACTTTACGAGTTTCCCCTCAGTATGGTAGGCGCGATAAAGGCTATCGTTGGTTTACAAGGCGCGCGGTTCGTTATAACGCACGAAAAAAGGCAATCAACGGTTGTCTCGTTATTGGATTATGATTATTATCCGCTCGGACAAGCAATCAAGGATGAATCTAGGGTATATGAAAAGCTATGATCGCTTATGCGATATCGCGATCCAGTTGGTGGCTATTAAATTCAGATCAACACGAAATAATATACAATTTTAAGTATAAGTGTAAATTATTTTTAAAAAATCATTAAAGAGAAAACATTGTTATAATTATAAAGTTAAAATAGCAATGCAAGAA
>NW_012026914.1:1659859-1670014 GCF_000956235.1 Wasmannia auropunctata
AGAGAGAGAGAGAGAGAGAGAGAGAGAGAGAGAGAGAGAGAGAGAGAGAAAGAGAATGTATGTGTATATACATATGTATATCTGTTAATTACACTACACTGCTTACACAATTATTGTGCCTGACGCTTAATAATTTATATGTTTCGTTCTGTTTGCAGATGTTTATCGAGAGATGATCGCAAGACTCGGAAGATTAAGTAAAATTGCAACTACACATGCGGATAGCGAAAATCGTTATTATATTTTCGATTAATTTTAAACTGCATCATTTTAATATTGCTCAAAAGAATGCTGCAACAATTAATGATCGTTGAAAATTTTGTAAAAAAATAAATAAATTTTTCGTGAAACCGTGACAGAATCGTGAGAAAAAGTCACAAAACGTGTGAAGCTATGCTTCAAACATGTGAGAAAAAAATATCGCTGACTCTATCGTGGCACAGTTCTGAACCGCAGTTCAAAATGTTGGAAGACTAGCCGAGCAGTGAAACAAAACATTCATAAATACAGTTGTGTGATAACAGTTCGATAAAGTGACATCTCACAGCAATGTAACATTCGCTGGTATATCGGGGTGTATTCTGGGCACAGGCGAATGAGGGAGAGAACGAAAGATCGAAGAGCACGAGTGACAAGAAAATGTCGATTCAGGGGCGCAACCTGTCCGATAACACCGCTTCCACCGAATATTTCGGTGCTTTAGAGGCCGATGATGACTCGTCGATTGTTACCGGCCTCCCACGATTCTCCACCGTCACTTCCGGAATTGCCAACGTCACCTCGCCAGTCATCCCGCAGTCATCCGGTCAAGACAGCCTCCTGGAGAATCTTATTATACCGCTGTACGGCACAATCTTCTTCCTTTCCATCGTCGGGAATTCTTTAGTACTCATCACCCTGGCGAGGAACAAACGGATGCGCACGGTGACAAATGTTTATCTGTTGAACTTGGTAAGTCTCTCTGTATTCTGTACTCTGTACTCTCTACTCGGCTTCTGTTAGAATACGAGCTGTCCTCCACAAATGGTCAGCACATTATCCGACTCTGTGGCCTTTCATGGGAGGAAACGTTGAAGAAAATTATGATAATAATACGCAACGGGAACGTGGAAAGCTATAAATTTAAAGAATAAATTGTTCTGCCTTTCTCTGGAATGGAATCGTTGAATACCTATAGTACCGCAATAGATTAATTTTGAAAATTTTTAATTTATTTAATCTAATCAAGAATCTTTCACGACTTATTTCTAATAAAAATTATGTAACATATTACTTTTTTAAATATTAATAACAAGGTCTTTTATAATGTGGATACAAGATGCGCTTTTATAATCATGTATTTTAAGAAGAAATTTAAATATCCTTTTTATTCATGAACATATATAATGCCATTATTTAAAATTCAAATGACAGCATTCCGCTATGGATGTAGATAACAATGCAGAAAATGTTCATCGAAGATCTCGCCAATTGATCGTAAATTAGCCTTCACATTTTGCACACAATAGTATTTGGCGGCAACATGCGGTAACATGGCCCAAAACTGATTATCCCGGCGACATTACTGACAACATGCGATAACATTAGATTGCTCTGTAATTAATCTTAATTGAATCTACGAGATGAACGAATCCTGATAGTATTTTTCATATTTGTTCGAAAATTATTAAAATTCAGTCCAATAATTTTTATTCGTGCATGTACTTATAATTTTTAATAACTGGATAATATTATTAAACTTTTAATTAGCATGATAATAAATAACAAATTATATTCAATTTCATGCGTACATATCGCTCTTTAAATCTATATTATATAATTATTTTTTAATAAAGTCCACATTTTAAAATATCATGATGTTTAAAATATTTGAAGCAAAATCTTTTACGTTCCAAACATATGTAATATACAATCCAAATATAAGAAAAGAAAGTTATATTGGGCATATATTTATATACTCGTATATACAAAGTTGCTCTCCCGATTACGTCATATCGAATACTTCTGACACAATAGTTTTTCACAATTCCCTCAATAATTCCCGCGCGGTTAATGCATTATTTAAAAATAATGTGCAAGCGTTCCGTCTATAGACTTAGCTGAACAATTTTTCAAATCAGATACGGGGTAAAATATAACATTGCGTGTCTGCTCAATGAAATATTTCTTGCACTTTTACGATGTCTCGTGCAGGCTTCTGCGCGAGCGAAAATACCCGCTAGCTTGCGCGTGAGTTAATAAATAAAAACAGAGGATGATAAGAGAGGCAACGAGACCAGGAGATTCAAGGGTCCGCAGTGTGTCCTGCGCGCATCTGTTTGCCGAACCATTTTTGCATATTTCGTGCGAGTGGTGCGCGAGGGAAAAACTGCCAACAGCACCTTTTTTTCGGCTACACCGGCTGCTAGTGATTCGTCACGCATGCATTGTCATCATTCTTTCCAGAACGAAGAAAAATGTCGGTCACGTTCGCGAACGTCGGGGACCTGAAACCTTTTCTTGCTACGTATTCAATGAGGACAAACAATTGATCGGTGGGCTTTTAAAAGAATATTTACGAACGTTTCGTTTATCAATTTTACTTTATAATGTGAAATCGTTGCGTAAGAAAATCTTCAGCGCACACAAATTTGAAATTAGCGACAATTCATGGTTCATTAGTTTATATTTATTCATTGTCTGAAATTTTCAAGATATATCTACTTTTAATTCAGTCACTAATTAAACAGATTCATTTTTAACCATGAAACAAAATATAAAAAGTATGGAAGAATTACAAAGCAGTGGATATATATTTTTAGCATTTTACTGATAAACAAAAATCCGTTAAAATTACCGTATAATCTTTAACCCTGGTATATTTTATTCCTATCCGATCCAACGGTAGACACTCGATATGCTTGTTTTACGATACTTGCTCGCTCGTGCGCGAAATATGAAAGTGTAATCAAACTGTCCTAGATGATTTTTTTTTTAGAAATACACTATGCGTCGAAATTGTTTGCGAAGAAATATATGAGTTTTTGAATATTAATATTAAACGAAAAATTCTGGTGGCGCTTACGAATTGCAAAGGTACAAAAAAAAGAGAACGCGCACAAATAACGCAAATATTATTTACAAATATTTAGAATGCAACAACAAAAATATTAAAGTTGATAAATAGGGTTCAGTTTTTTTTTTGTTGCTATTTTGCCTGCTCACCTCCATATCAAAGTATCCAATAGCGTGTATCTCGATGAATAGATTTTTCAACTCTTAAGGGTTTAGTGCATATAGATATGTAAAAATAGATTGCTTGAATTGAGAGTTACTTGAGAAAATATATAATATGTTTAGTAAAAGCAATAACAGCTTCAAATATGTAATCTCGAATGTACGAGTAATCCTAGGAGTTAATATATAAATGCATTTTATTAAACTTTCATTATTTAATTTTTTAATTATAATTAAAGATTTTAATTATTTTAATTATAATTAAATAAAAAGTAATTTCTGCCAAATAAATCAATTCAAGATACAAATAATATTTCCCTAGCTTTCATTAAATTATTATAAAATTTAACGTAATAATAATTTTTTTAAATAAAAAAATAAGACCTATTAAAGTTTTTGCTAAGAAAATTAATTTTAAATTAATTAAAAAATTTTTATATAATGTTTGACAGTATATATAATTTTTTGATATCTAATATTTTTTTATATAAGATTGTTTCAGGCATAATATTGTAACAATATTACAGTTTAATGTACTATCAATCGCAATGAAAACCATAATAATTAATAAATAATTTGCAAATACTATGCAAATCGCTTATCGTGCAAATTTTTATTATAATTTTATTCAAATAGATTTTATTTACTTAATAGTATTTTTATTGTAATTATTGCCTTTGAATATTACCTGATAATGAAAAGCATACCACTCTGTTGATATTTAATCAAATACTCATTACCATGAAAGCTTGCGGTATTTATACTATTCGGATCTCATAATGGTACTATGCAGCGTCTCATTAAAAAACATTTCTTATGAATATCGAGAAAAACATTACGTGAAATAATATAAAATTACGATTAAATAAATTTCATAAAAAAATAATGCAATTATAGGAAATTAATAAAAGAAATAAACTGTGACATAATTTTACACATTAAATAACGCTGCGGAATAAAAGCAACGGTAACGTGATTAATTTATGATATCAACCAATAGTACGATTTATGATATTAACCAATAATATACGATTTAAAAAAATATAAATACATATTTACATACATATATTAATCTTCCATATTCATTGTCACAGCGCTATCGTCTTAATACAGAATTTCATAGCAAAATCCTCTCGAGAGATCATATAATGCATATATTTTCGAAATATTCTATTTCCCGTTTTGTATTTCCGCAATCTTCCTTCAACAAGAATTCATCCTACTGATAAGCGCCTTACCAGAGACTTCAGCTTGGCGCCGGGAAGCTTTTCCGGAAATGTAGTCAATAAATATAATCTGCTATATGAGTTGGCTGTGTACGTGTACGCAGATTATCGTATCGATATCACTCTGCCGTGTAATATTCTTTGTGAAAAAAAAAATGAAAATCGCACGAATAAATTTAATTTAATTTCCCCGAAATAGAAAAATACCTATTTTTACATATTTATTTAATATGTGATGTATCGCGTACGGATGAATCAGCGATATATGATCGCTCTCTGTTATACAAAATATTTTGTGCAGCTTGCGTAAGAGATTGTGTACACGATAAAACGATTCTCCGGTATCGGCTGTATTTTTGGTATCATAAAATGAAAACCTGAAAACTTGTACGTAAACATCGCAGAATGTAAATTTAATCGCAAGTATTTTTTACGACCTTTGCACGTCATTTATTTCCCGCCCGGTATTTTAGTTGGCGCTCCAGAGGAGGTTATTCGCGGAAAATTTTAGAATATGATAATGTACGACTTAACCCTCCTCCTCCCTCTTTCCTAAAGAGTTCACGTATTCATACGGCTCGTCGCAAATGATACCCGCCCGTTCCAAATGTGGCCTTTTGTCCTCTATCGTACGCCGAGTGCAGACTCTTCGAGTTTCAAGAGAGTACATGCCAAATCATCATCATTAATAATATATAGTGACTGAATCTCACGTAATAACGGCTTTATTTATGCGTGCATTATGTGAATGTGTTTTTGACATCACGGGAGAAAAATGGTAATGCGTAAGCACATACATCAATTCGGTGTCAAAACCGATGTCACGATCCAGCACGGATTTGCAGATCTCGAAAAGTGGAAATGATGAAAATTGAACTATATCTTCAATTATAAAGAATTTAATAACGATAGATCTGCAGATGCTGAATTCGACCTGTCGATATCCATTCTTTTTTTACGCGATTTCACGCGTACAAATGAGAATCTCTCTTTTTTTATAAATTGATCTAACGTTTGAAGAATATATTTCGCACAAATTGGTCCGTATCGGCAAATTCTTTTTTCAATATACGTTACTCTCTCGTATATGGTAAAATGTCAAAGTTGAGATTGCTTAAATGCTACGCTAGTGTTCCCATCAATCAGAGATGATCGATACCGTGTTCTGACTCAATACCATTCATCTGGCCTCCCTTTCAACTTCCTATTTGTTCATCTCATACCCGAGACCACTAAATCAATATATAGCAATTATTTTTATAACACGATTTTTATAAACGTAACAATTTAGGGAATAAAGTGACCACCCACACGTTGTGCATTTCTATTATCACGCTCGTCCATCAGAGATATTGATTTGTTCGAAATTCTATTCACTCCTAATCGATTACGCTCTCTTATCTATCGTAACATTTAATTATTATTCTAAACTGTATTATCAAATTGCATCATTTTTTAAGGTAAAATAGACACTGAATTGTGCTTAGAGATTTGAAAACAATGTAACAAAATATTGTAACAAAAGTTGATAAAAGGAAAGTTGGTAAAAAAAGAATTGGTATCTGACTATTGTTTAAAGTCGAAGGCTGAGCTTTAATCAGATAATCTACGAATTTACGTCAAACTTAAATCAAGATCTCTGACACATGATCCAATTTAATCTATCTCGCTTGATCGATTTCGCCGCCGCTGGTGAAGTAAAGGTTCGAGTTGTTCCTGACAGAGGGTTGGCAATTGAAAGGGCCGAAAACTATTTTCGCGTGTAGGAGTCAGTTAACAATTAACTGCCAAAGGTGACAAGTGTATGACATTTTCACGATCGCGTTTAGCGTTACGAAAGTGGAAAGTAATTGAAATAAAATGGAAAAATAACTATCGTGGGATTTATATAAACAAGAAAGACGATGTTATTACAATAAAAGGCTATGAGTTTTCTATACAGCGCTGGATATTGTATATCCTATTGTAACATTAACTGAAGGATGTAAGACTAGCTTGATAGAAGTCTGTGATTGTACTTTTAAGAAAAAAAATTCTTGTTAAGAAGAAAATGGAGTTTCGCGGATGAGATAAATGCAATGAAATATTCTTTATAGTAACGCGAATCTTGTCGATAAATACTAAAATTAGGATAATTCCAAGGTAAACTAGGATATTTCCGTGCATTCTAATTTACTAACAAATTATAGATACGTTTCTGCTTTGGCAATTACCGACTGAAATAGCTTCTCTACGGGATAATTCTATTTGTTCGCGCTTAGTAAACTGTTTGATATATGTTCTTAGACAAAGCGTTCATATATTTATTAAAGATTCGAAGAATTCTTCGTCAGTACGATTTAATGATTATGTTATTAAAATATGAGTTTTTAAAAATATTTAATCAATATTTTGCTTGCAATTAAGTCAGATTCGCTACTTATATCATTGTAAAAACTTGTTTTCTTTATAAAACTTTATATCATATATAATATTTATAATATAAAGAAAATTAATAAATAGATATCACGTATATACTTTATTTATTATTATCAAATTAACCGCATATTTTATATCAACTGTTATTTAAAACAATAATTATAATTACAATAATCCCACTCTAATCTTTTTTCCTCATTAATATAATAAATTCAGAAATACAAGAGATCAATCTTTTATTTTTATGAGAGACACACAAGTACTTTTATCTCAAGTTGATTGCGTTGCTCCAAATATGTTATTAAATTTTTTAGAATAATTTTCATTACAATAGAAATTAAATATTAAAAAAGACTCTGCATAAGACTTTCAATGTGTGCTCTTCGTTCGTAAAAAAATCTATATAAATGTTTTTTTTGCGGATGGGAAACACAAGTATGCACTCTGATTCAATGCTGGAACGCTGTGTGCAAACTCAATGCTTTCACATTTCTTTTGCTTAACGAGTGCGCCTGGTCCGATCAGAAATTCCGAGGCAGAAAGAGAAAAAAAAGAGAAATAGAATAAAACTTTATTTCTTTTTTGGTCAAATAATCCCAATTAGAATCATTTATTTTGTGATGAACTCACTGGTAAAGTAAATAGGACGGATAAATCAATTCTCCTTGCGTCGAACAAAAATCAATTAATGCTATCAGGTAGATTGAGTTTCGGATAGTCCATGTCAGTATACTATAGTCAATTCAATGTATCGCGATTTTTAACGAAAACTGTTGGTCACTTGAAATAAAAACTATATGTTTGCCAATTAAAATAGGGAGTTACATTTCACATATAAATGTAGATTTTTTTAAACGTTTTTATATCATGTTAAAAATTAATTCTATAATGTAAAGTGTCAATAGTACGTTTTTATTTCATGTTCAAAATTAATTCTGTAATGTAGAATGTCGATTGCACGTGTATTGATACTTAAAAAATTTAAATGTATAAATATAACTTATGACTTAAAAGCTTCACTATTATTATTAAAGAATTTTGTTTATTAGAATCAATAACATTACTTTACAATAAGTTTTTATCTTTATTATATATAAGTAAGCTTGTTATTTCATGTTCTTTTTCAGTAGTTAATTATTCTGGAAGTCAAATTGTAAACATATCGATATAACATATCGATAAATGTTAAATTGTTTATACATATTTAATTATATTAAGTTGTTTATGTATGTAATTACTCAAACATTTTATAAATTGTTTGTGCGCAATAGTTATAATTTTAATAAATACGTACTGTTAGAATAAATTTAACTATAGTGACGGTGCTGAAACATTCTTTCATCGTTCGATAAATGTACCGCTAGAAGTATAATGAAAATACGAGATGTAAAAGGACGAGTCTACAAAGGAAAAATCACATGTGTGTTGAACGTTATATATTTCGCGTGACAATCGAATAGAGTGATGAAACTTGGGTATCTCGAGATGAAACTTTCAATTGTATAGGTACGAGACAGGACGAAAAGTTGTAACGCGTGTTGGGAAAAGTCTGCCACTTACACGCCGACGTTTCAAGAATAAAAGAACTATTCCGTCCAATAAGGATCTTTTATTCTGTTTAATTATTTGCATTTTAAGTAAATCAATTTATTTCTGCCATTTACGTAATCCGTTTTTTGCGATATAAAAAATTCTTCGTAATATGATAAAATCGGAAAAGGGAAAATATCACCGTTATTCATAAAATTTTCAAATATGTATGGAAGAGGAACAAAAAATTCTTCTAATATATTATGGTTAAAGGTGTCCAATGTTTGTAAAATTTTCATGCAATTTTAGAAATATTTTTCTCAAAGTTGCTTTTTAAAAAGCATGACTACACGTGTTTACGTATAGAATTATAACATAACTGCGCTGCTCAAGCTCGTTGGAGAATCATAATTTCTGTTTACAACAAGCACCCCTTGCGCGTTTGAACGTGCTGACTGTAATGTGAAACAACAACTCGTGTTTCGCATACGTAGACGGGATTATGACATCTGCGCTTATCACGCCATTTTGAGCCTATTTTCCTCGCAGATGGCTTCCTGCATAAAGGGAGATAGCCCGGCGTGAACATTGATACAAGCTGTAATATTTATCGCGATGAAATAACCCGTCTCTATACCCATTTCGAGATACTCGCTATTTTTATCGGCAGCGTCGATTAATCGAAATCGTTGTCGAGTATATACGTCCTAGTGCATCATTGCTACCGCTTCACCGTCGCAAATTTTTCAGTCGTCACGTTTCGTTCTGACTGACAATGAGTACTAGATTTGCTCTAAAAATGTTTTTCAAAGCCGCTGATAAGTAAAAGCACGCACTGCAGAAGTCATATTTTTAAAAATATTTGTTAGTTTTTTCTCGCGTTCGCTTTGTTTCCTAATATGAATTATTGAAATTCAAACGTGCGATACGTATTGAATTATACACAGCATCTTGCGTAGATCAAAATTTATAAACGACCAAGACATTTAAATATTTTCCTAAGAAGGAATTTGTAATTGTTCCGACTAAACGTGTTACGTCCGACTACTTGGAAACACTTATTAAACTTGTGACTTTTCAACTTTCCGCCTGGTAGAATAACCGGACCGCAAAAACGCGAGGAATAAAAGTTTAGCGAAGCCATTAGTATAAAGCGCGTTCGCAGTAATGGTGCTTCGTTTATATCGATATTAGTTCTATATCTCTTGTTTTTTAATCCATTAATACAATACGAGAGTCAACACAATAAAACGCGTTATATAGTCTGTCAAAATTTTTACACATACTATTTTTATGTACATAAACCGTTCTATCCTGTTTTCTGGATATCATTATTCTTTGTCCATAAAGAAATATTTGATAAAATTACGGAAATTTATACAATTGCTAGTAATGCGAGATAATTAATTATTTTGGATATGATATTATTTTCTACCATATGGTATATCCTATATATATCTCTATTAAAAAATCAAGTTTTATTTTTTTATGCATTAATTTCACATGTTATTTAGCTCAAACACAATGTCAGGAGCATAACAGCGTGGGATGAAAGGTCAGCTTTCTAATGTAATTTAGTAAACTCACGGTTGCGTAAATAACAACGTTGAACCAGTACTGCAACTATTACAGTACTCATTTTTTGTCACAAGGCGTCACAAATGCCTACCCATCTGAACTTGCAGGGATACTAACCCATGTATATGTATTACATATATGTATATACAGTAATATATACGTATATGTGCTTCTGCAATTTCAGATG
>NW_012026914.1:1670034-1689457 GCF_000956235.1 Wasmannia auropunctata
GCGAAGATTTAATAAATATTCAATATAATATATTATACTTTCTACTTTGCGTAGAGGTCTGTCTAATCTTTTCGGTATCTATTATTTTTAGTACGAGTATATTGTAGACTTATCTGTTTAATAAGGCGAAGATTCAATAGATATTCAATTTAATATACTTTCTATCTTGCGTAAGGGTCTGTCTAATCTTTTTGGTATCTATTATTTTTAGTACATTGTAGACTTATACATTGTATAAGGCGAAAATTTATTAGATATTGAGACATCAAAATTTCACAATATACAAATATATCTTATCATTTATTAATAATAGTATTGAATAAAGTATTTAGTTTTTTGTTATAACTTTTTAATTATTATAGTCATATTTATACCTCCGTTCACACATACTTTTATATATATTTCATATATATTTTGTTAATAACTTTTTAATGAATAACGAGCGAAAATCACCTGAAGGTCACTTAGAATCATGGCCTTAACAACATATGTAAAGGTCAAGGTCATTAAAGTAGCCTCCCTTCATCGGTATATTTAGCAAAAAATGTTTCAGACAAAAGTTATAGGATAAGAAGGATAAATAATAAAAAAATTAATTTCACAAAAAATCGATTTTTCAAGATGTTTTTTCACTTTTTTAAATAGAAATTAGAATGGTATGATTTTTTTTTAATAATATGATTTCTCTAATTATTCTACATATAAAAGTATTAAGGTAAAGTTATCGAAAAATCAATACTTTATGATATTTAGTATTATACTTATGCCATTTCGACATAAAATATAACTATTGATTTCTTTTGATAATTGTGTCTTAGTACTTTTATGCACAGAATAATAAGACGAATTGATTGACGTAAAGAAAACACAGTTGCTTTGCAAAACGATATGCAATTTTTACATATGTGCATAAAAATATTAAGGTACAATTATCAAGAAATCCATAGTTTATAAGATATTTTATATTTTATGTCCAAATATGACATAATAAGTATAATTAAATATTATAAAGTAATAATTTTTCGATAATTTTATCTAATACTTTTATATGCAAAATAATTAGAGGAATCATACTAAAAAAAAAATCATATTATTCCATTCAAAAAAGGGACCTCCGTGTGATTTTGAAAAAGCGATTTTTTTAATAAAATTAATTTTATCATTTGTCCTCCTTCATACTCTATAATTTTGTCTAAAACATTTTTTTGTATTTTTCGTATTTTTCGAGATATTTAGACGTGACAAGTTGACACATTCTATACATATATTTAAACATAAGTAACATAATCAACGAAAGTAATAATGTCATAGATCATTAAACAAAAGTCACAATATTAAATATATTGTAATACGTTTCGACCTTTAAATAAATGGTCATTTTTAATATTTAAATTGATTGTGATTTATAAAAATACAACTAAAAATAATGTCGCCTACGTGTATGTATTTTTTTCAATTTTTCTTTGTTTCTTTCAATCATTTTTATGATCGGCGGGATCGGGCAAATGTCATAAGATTATGACATTTCACAAGTAATTAGTCAAATTGAGCATTCGTCTATTTATTGTCCACCAAAATTGATTATAATTCTCTCTGTAATTTCAAAGTTTATTTTTAATTGGATCTAATATCTTACTATAAACATATTTTTTTATTACTTTCGTTGATTATGTTTATTAATATATGTATTAGCCCAAATATCTATCTTGGTTTATTAACCCTTTTGTTATTGATTTTGAATTTTATATGTGTGGGTCTAATCCTATGTATCCAATTAAATTTTAAGTACTTTTTTCTTACAATGACTTTTAAGAGAATAGTCTAGTTTAGAGAGCTGATTTTAAAGGTATTTTTTTATGAATAAAAATTCAAATATATGTACTTAAAAAATTATACAGATTTATAAAATACATACAGTGTACACAAGGCGTCACAAATGCCTACCCATCTGAACTTGCAGGGATACTAACCCATGTATATGTATTACATATATGTATATACAATAATATATACGTATATGTGCTTCTGCAATTTCAGATGAGTAGGCATTTGTGACGCCTTGTGTACATTAATAGTTTCAATTTTTTCACTTTCATCATCTCTCTTTATCCATCTACTTTCACAGATAACTTTGTGTTCCTGGTCACATATTTTAATTTCTTTTTACAAGTTATGTTACATGTGCAGCGATAAACCAAAGACCTTCATTGTTGAAATTATACCGGTGAACGTAAAATAAAAAAAAAACGAATTCCCCTTTCTCCGCGCTTCCCGAGATCAGACAGGACTTTAGTTTAATTAAAAGTAGTCCGTCTTGCAGTTACGAGATAGAAAATGTTTTTCTTTGGAGAGAGAAAAATTATTCATCGCGTTACGCGCGTTACACCGATTCGTGTACGGGGAAACGTATAAACAAAAAAAAGATGCATGTGTACGTAATGTGCAACAATTATATAAAAATATACAGACAAATCTTGAATCTTTTGGGCTACGAGCAAAATTGAAAATTTTCAGCATCCAATTCATCGTGTCGTTGAAAGCCACTCTCTCTCGTTGTTTACCGATGATCGATCGACCTGGACTCGGAACCACCTTTATTTGTAGCCTCACTAGTCGAAAGAGAGAGAGAGAAAGAAACACGAATGAAGAAACGATAAGATCATTTATTTCCACGATACTTTGCAGGTCTTATAAGATGTTTAAACGTCTCACACAGTAACTCCTACGCTTCGTCAAAATAAAACCCAGAGGAATAAATTTTCCGATGTTGGGTTGTGTTTCGATTATTCTTGCAATTGCAACTGTCCATTTACCCTTTACTGTTAGGATCATTGATATTTATCTCTTTCTTTTTTTTTACGAACTGGGAATTAACAAAATTACTGCCGATCTGTGTTTCAGGCTGTGTCGGATCTTTTGCTCGGTGTATTCTGTATGCCCTTCACTCTCCTGGGTCAGATTCTCAAGAATTTTGTTTTCGGTCTCACAATGTGCAAGCTGATACCGTATTTTCAAGGTAAGCATCAGCTCGTCGTTTTCAGGATAACATAAAAATTGGATATTATTGGAAAATGGACGTCCAATTTCTCCCCATCATCTCATCGATGAAAGAAATTTTTGTGAATCCCTGTACGTATACGACGGTGTAAACGGCGTCGTGAAAATCGCGAAAATGATGTTTATCGCTTATTCTCTAAGATATCATATTCTGCGAGACAGGAAGCCGAGATACAAGTGAAAAATTTATTAAGTAGAGGATTACCAAGTAAATAAAGGTAATCGTTTTAAACTGTATCAACAGTCGTTCCATTTCAACCTGTTAAAGTGATAGTGTGTCAAAGATTTCTGTTTTAAGAAATTAAATCGTTATTTTGCGAATTTAAGCGAGAGCTAAAAACAACTAATTTACTTGATAAGAGAATAATTATTTATTCAAAATTTATCGTACGGAAAATTCAGCCAAAGCAGCTGCCACGATATATTTTTTAGTATTCAGCTCTCTTTTAAAAGGCTTTTAAAAGGAAAATATTTTTGTGGACGGTCAAAATATAGATACTTGTTAATAAATATTACAAAAGAATTAAACAGGCACAATAAACCGTTTTCCTTTTACCAGTATTACAATTTAAACTTTCTAATTAATCGTATTTAATTATTCGTAGATTTATATAAATGTGTATAAAAATTTCATTTTCATTAATAAATGTTAGGTTTGTCAATGAAAATAGAATTTTATTAGCTTTTGCACAAATATTTCTGGAATTTTCAGTCACATTTATAAGTGGTCTAGTTAATTTTGACATAGAAATTCATAACTTTATTATGCACAAATATTAGCATAAATGTTGCAATACTGGCACAATTGCGAGCATTTTCTCATAAAAGAGGTGCATATTCCACAAAATAGCTTTATTCACATGTCTGTGAATTAATAATTCTTTTGTTTTTTATTGTAAAAAGTACAATTATGTCGTGTTTGTCGCATTTACACAAATGCTTTTACAAAGAAATATTAGATAGATTTCATATATGTACATATATACGTGCGCGTATATGTGTAAATAACAATTTTGAACAAAAAATAAAGATAAAAAAGTAAATTAGAGTAACGTATCTGTGAATTTAAATTAATTTCTTCACTCGTGTAAATTAACACGCAGAACGGACTATTCGTTGTTCGAGATGGTCTCAATCTGTGGCGATGATTGTATCGATCGTGTGAACGCCACGCCGTTATCACGGATGAAATTGAATACACCTGCCACATAACAAACTTCTGTGTATCTCAATTAAATTTTCGATCAGTCTTCCGCAGATAGCTCGTTTTCTTTGGCGACTGGTCTGACTTAATTTGCGGTAGTAACTGCGCCAGAAAAATCGGAAGATTCTTTTTCGTAATTTGTTTGCGCTTTTCCGTCTGTTTCTCTCGAAGGGAGACAGAGAGAAATGTCGATTGCAAGTTAAGACTGTGCACCCTGCGCCGTGCATAATTTCTGTTTTATATCCTCGAAAGTTTCACCGAAGCTCGTCAGTATTCAATTACATGGCGCAATTGCTTAGATGACCACGCGAAAATAAAATACGTTCGGTAAATCAATTTAATTTCTCCTCTGTCCGAGCTCTCTTCCACTGGAAAAATTACCCATTTTAATTTCAAAGAAATTGTTCTTTTAATATTAATAATTAATTGTATACATGTATATACTACGCATAATTTCAACGTAAATAAAAATTGTGTTGTATATATAGAGTAAAGGATTATAAGAGCATTTATTAGTACATTCATTTGTCTCTTTCGCTTCAAATATCCATCGTGATCTAAATTCGTCGTTTTTCAACGTTCGCAGAGACATAAATCTTCATCGACATTGAATTTCCGCTTGAAAGTATGGCAATGTACATAGATACATAGTACTTTGATAAGCCAGTTGTCAAAGTACACGTGGTCCATATCCGAAGCTCTTACGGAAATCGCTTCTACTATATGCAATTTTAAGATCGCATATCGAAAGGAAAAGAGGGAGATGCGAGGGTAAAATGCGACACCATTAGAGAAACATTCTCGAAAGCGTCCGCCGCGTCTTTGTCGACGCGTAATAACATTTCCGAATAATGGCATGATGCATGGAGTGCTAGTACAATTTCGTGTATTTGACTTGAAAAATTGAGTTACAGTCGTGAAATCTGGTATATAAGACTTCAGTAAATTATTTACGCTAATATAAATTCTCTATTTATTTAATCATATACGTATAATAAATAATGAAAATATTATCGTGTAAGTTAATATTATCGTTGTTCGTTACTTACGCGAACGTAATTTATTTTTTAATGCGCGCGATTTCTTTGATGTATGTGTGATTTAAATCTATTTAATATTTCATAACATAAACGCGCGTGTTCAAGCCACTAGATCTCTGATGTGACGATCAATCTGCTACCAACGCGATACTCAAAGAGCTTGTTGCTGTCAGGCGTGATATATTTGCTAAGCGAGCAGCAAATTACCATTGCGCGATGCATATACACGAGTGACTGCAGTGATCTAATGCTAATTTTCTAAGTTGCTACATACGCAGTTCACATATGAGAATAGTAAATACGTATCTATATTAATTTCTGTTATGCGGTAACATAATTCACCTATGAGGTAATTGTAAATAATACTATATCAAAAAACATATAGTAACAATTTAGAAATATTTTTCTCGAACTTTTTACTCTTTTTAAACATTTTTTTATTTGTATACATATGTTTTTGGATATGATTGATATATTTGCACAAATCTCAGCAGTAGCCATTTCTCTCTTATAAAAGACAAACACTGAAATATTGATTTATTTCTCATATTGTTTATTTCTCATATGGTCTCCCCAGAGTATTATATATCTGATGATATGACCATAATATGTATATATTAGTTATTAAAATATTTTGCACATATCTGTTGATTATAATAATAAACTATTCTCGATTATTGGTCCACACAATTAAATTAAATTATTTTATTAAATTAATTTAATTTATTTACATAATAACAAAAACCATTTTACGTATACAGAGTATCTCCGTAATTAATTTGCTAAATTTTAGAAGCACCGTTCTTTATAAATTTTAAGAAAATTATTTATATATATGTATTATTGAGAGAGAGAGAGAGAGAGAGAGAGAGAAACAGAGATGGAGGAGGATATATTTTTATCTGTATATTATTTTACATTACTATAGCTCATTAAATCTTGTTGAATATTATTCCCCGCGTATTAAAGAGCCCGGCAACAGGATATTGTGGAATTATGCTGTTCCACGAGAATGACTAATGCGCGCCGGCGGACTCGAAGTCGAATTCCCGTTGCGGGAGAGATATCGTCCCAAAAGAGACAATCCCGGCGCGCACGCATATCTACCGTGTATTATAACCGTTGCGTTCGCGTTCGCAGAATTTAAACGCACGATCGGTGATCGTTTTCGGAAATATCGCGCCTCGAATGTTTCCCGATAAAGGAAAACGATCGTTGCGTACTTCGATGATCACGCAAACCTTTATTGCCATTCTCGTGGGATACTTGTTCAGGTGCATATAACGCGCTATTAAAGTTCCGTCTTACGCCTCTTGATCCGCCGATATTCAGAATCGGACGTGAGATAAAGTATGGTCCGACGAAATGTTCAGTGTTGTTTCACTGAATTTCGTCAATAATTTCCATCTGCCGCTTACTTTTATATCTCTCCCTTCCAATCTTTATTGTACTTACATTGGATTTCGGAGTCATACGATACGATCGCAGTTGCGCAGCTGTAAAACTGTATATCGCAAACCGTAACTTTTCGTACCAACGTAACACTAACTTGAGTTTAGATACACCGTGCTTATTGGCCGAATAAAAACGAGAATCAAAAGTATAAAAATTGTCGTGTATCACTATTTTATTGAGAAATTTTATTCCCGTGGGTTTTATGCTTTTTTCAATGGATTGTTCACACAGCATGAAAATCGTAGATTTTAGAGAACACACACACACACACACACACACACACGCGCGCGCGCGCATACGTTACGCATATGTAGGATAATCTTCTTTCCGGCGAGAAAACCTGCCTTGAAATTGAAATCGCATGAACGTTTTTCGTCGTGTCGTAGATATTCCTCAAGACAGTTTTATTGTCAACGGCGTAAGCGTAGGATATAATCGTCCTTTTTTTTCCCTCCAACCCCGCGGATTATACGTGGTCGGCCCACGTCTCGGGAACGACCCAAATTCTCTCTTCTCACTCGTATAAAACAAAGGCTTTAACGGCGACCTTTTACAAATAAAGCAGTGCGACGTACGGAAGCATAATGTAACGAAACCGTTCGTGAAGAATTTCCATATTCCGTACGTGCACTATTTTCACTTAATGAGCAAGCTCCGTGCCGCGGCCGTATTAATTCGTTACATTAATAACGTCGATTAATATGCGTCAGTAACACGAAGATCCAAATGTCTTTATGCAAATTTTTGCAAGAACGTGATCGGCTTGGCTGAAACGATAGGCATTATTGCGTATTTCAGATACATGTTATTGCAATACTCGCTATACGACGTTCCGTAAAGTAACAAAATGTCATAATTTCTATCACTGCGCCCCGCTGTCGCAACGGCACTGACAGCACGTGTTCTCTCGGTCGGTATTACTCCAACGAAAATAAAAAAAAAATTATGATTTAAGATAACTTCGCCACGAAGTGCGTTTTCCTTCCGGCTTGGAAACGGGAGGTGCGAACGCGGATGTGCAGTGGCAATGTGGCAAAGGTCACAAGCGTATTAGGATGAATAGATGCACTTTCCGTTCATCTTACTGTATGAAGGCTTATGATAAAGTATATTCAGGAAGAACAGCGGAAATTTATGGAACATATTGGTGCTCTAGAACGATGCACAAAAGGTCCTACGTCTTTCTCGATTTAGCCAGCCAGTATGTTCTCCGTCGATCTCACGTGGCGTGTGCTTTCGCGCAATTTATATCAATAAAGACGAAAGTGACGAAGGATTTTAGTTTCTCGCGATATAGCAACACAACTAGCAAACTTTATAAGTGAATTTGTGCAAACATATAAATGACAAGTCTAAAAATTCTACAGCACGCACGTAATTATTAATTATAATGTCTAAATGCAATAAAATTTTAATTTAAGTAGCAAAATAAATTATACAGACAGTAATGTTTGAAAAACTAAAATAGTTAATATCAACATTTAAAAAGGTTCATATTCTTAAATTGTTCGTACTTTAAAAGTTCAGTTCTACTTCCATTTAAATTAGGAAATTCATAAAGGAAGATTCTTTCTTAAAAGAATAATTCTTACGTTCTTAAAAGAACGTAATAAAACGTAGTACGTTAATTTTGTTAACTTTTCGATTGTGTCACTCCTCTGCGGAAATTATCTTCCGGACAAATTCCTTACATCCTCTGTTCTTTCAAAGTGCATAATTAATTTTTTGCCATAATTAAAGCAAATTAACTCACAATATAGTCACGCCTCTGTTTATCTTTCTTTTTAATAAGTCAAGAGAATTTTTTCATAATTAAACAGCGTACAATGTAGGAAACACTTGTTCCTAAAATTCCAAAATAATTAAAAATGTCGTAATTAAAGACAAAAGTCTACTGAACGGAAACTAGATGGGAAATACGAGAAAGTGTTTGAATAAGAACCACGATTGTTCGCAGATTGAATGAATAATTCCCAACTGAATGAAAACGTATGCACATTTTAATGACGCTAGCCGTGCTGATCGAATGGAAAATTTATGTGAAGCGAAGTAATTTGTACCTTCTTGAAAGTCGATACCGCATTGCGCGTATTTTAAAAATTAAAAATAATTAGAACGTGGGTAGATTGTGCGATTAAAAATAATTTCGAGGTGGGTAGACGACAATTATCCGCAGTCCGATCATACTATTTTTATCCCATTTCTCGCGCATTATCTTTTGACAACAAATTCTTTGGTCAAATCGAGATTGACTTTCTTTAGCGAG
Organism: Wasmannia auropunctata; assembly: GCF_000956235.1. Lineage (NCBI taxonomy): Eukaryota > Metazoa > Arthropoda > Insecta > Hymenoptera > Formicidae > Wasmannia > Wasmannia auropunctata. Next base: position 1,679,057 of record NW_012026914.1, read on the forward strand.
AACATCGAATATGTACTGAAAAGGAAAAAAAAGCCTGTCGCGAACTAAACTTTAAGAAGCAAAATGAATAACAAAACTGTATAATTCTTTATAGTTAATTTTAAATAAAATTTAATAAAATATTGATTTGACTTCGAAGAATATTTACATAAATCTATAAAAAGTTGCAAAGTTATGATAAAAGCTAACTTTCTTCGATATTTCTGCCAAGAAGAAGCTAAATCGAAATCGGTCAAAGAATCTGTGGGAAATAATGCCAGAAATAGAACGCTCTGTATAGATGTAGAAGCGCTTTAAATTTCGATTTAATACGTATTTTCAATTTTATTTTCTCGCTAACGCACAATGGTAGTATCCACTTTCGCGGTGATGCTGCATTACAATCGGACTAAATTGCAATAAATGAATAACGCATTTTCCAATCAGGCGAAGGATATTCGATAAAATCCCATATAGTTTCATCCTGATAAGAATTTCCTGTTAATAACCTTGACACGAAACATTTCGCAAGTAGGTCGCGGCCGCGAAAGAATTTCGTAATTGGATTCGAGGTCACGTCGGGAATGTTCCTCTCTTCCTCCATCTGTGTACGAAACTGTACGTCGTGAAAATTGTTTGCCGACACTTTTAAGTCGAAAACTTCTCCATTCGCGGCCTTTGTACGACCGATAGCTATATGTGAGACGAAAGCGGACCCGGAGTAAAAGAGCTCTCCTCTGCAGCAGGAGTGCATGTCACGTGCGTTCATTTTTTGCAACGTACACCGCTGGTCCAGATAGTTAGCTCCAACCGCTCCGGTTCTATTATTGAATGTCGTACTCCTTTCCATCATCGACAATTGATATTTTTTTTGTCAACGATCGGACGTGTTCTCATAGTGTTCGCTCGACGTTGTCCTACATCGAAAGAAAATGGAAAATATACTTCTTTTTCTTCCCTATATATTCCGAGATAATTAAATTTATCGATGTATTTTTAATTTCAAGCTGAATATGAATCAAAGTGCATATTACAAATCGATCGACTGTCGATACTTTGTATCACGAGAAGTCGTATTAATTTTTTTTACTGCCCCAGATAGACTATCAAATTTTACAAAAAAATAAACGACTATACTCAAAATAAATAAAAGTTCTATATCCGCAGATAATAAGCAGATAATAAGTTCTGCTACGCGATGGAACGCAATGCGATTTAAATTTGATACGCTTTTTTCCAGCTGTGTCAGTATCGGTGGGCGTCTGGACGCTGGTGGCCATTTCGCTCGAACGCTACTTTGCCATTTGCCGACCATTAAAATCGAGACGATGGCAGACACAGTTTCACGCTTACAAAATGATCGCTGTTGTGTGGACTCTTAGTCTCACATGGAACGTGCCGATTCTCATCGTGTCCCAACTAAAAAATTTAAGCGGAGGTAAGAGGAAAAATGTTGACATTACACAAATGTCATCGCATTTTTAGGTAAATACAAAGCAATAAGCTGAACAAATATAAAAAAAAGTAATTAAAGAATTTCACATTTCGTATTTTAACAACCCGAGAACCGAAGATTACACTGCAAATCCAAGTGTGTAAATCTGTAGCCACTTTTTTACGCATTTATACGCGTGCTATATTTGTACAGATTTTATCTACAGTGTTTTACACAGTTAAATGCATATTTTTCACACGCTTGCACATATTATTGTAAAATTAAGCGTGTAAAAAATATGCATTTAACTGTGTAAAACACAGATAAAATGTGTAAAAATATAGCACGCGTATAAATGCATAAAAAAGTGGCTACAGTACACACACTTGAATTTGCAGTGTACATATTAACTTGTTTTCTTGATATGCTTTTCTTATTAATTAATTCGCGAATAGCAATCAATTGAAATAATTCGTAAATATTTAAACGTTACGGAATATAGGTACATTTTAATGTGACATGTTTGTAATATTTGTTGCAATTTGATTTGTTACAATCGCTCGCCAGATTGAAACTCGAGCTTTTACAGCCATATACTGTGACATTTTCATCTCAATTCAATACCAACATCCACCCTGGCCCCTTTTTCTGAGAAATTCTTTCACCGGTATAGGCAGCTTATGCATATACATAATATCCAACTAGTAGAATATTGAGTTCTCTGCAATATCGAACATCTATTCTAAAAAAATTATAGGCCGTTTCCGTGATGAAAGTTTATTATGCTTTCCGATTGAAATAAAAAACGTTTTCAATTTAGTGTTTTAAAGAAAATATAATAACAAATAAGTTAATACTAGCAATTTGTTTTATATTGATTGACTATATTTATTTAATATTAGTCGCTTTCCAAATTTATTTGTTACGTAGAAATTTATTAGAAATATATTGAATTATAGAATATTGCTCTTTGAAAGTAAAGAATTCAATCAGTAATATTTTTAAATCAAACTAATAAAATTAATAGGATATACGATTACGATTGTCAAGACAGCATTGTGGATGTTTACGTTGACCTGCGAAATTCCTGCAATACTAATCACTTGCTTTGACGTTCGTTTCTCAAACTTGATATTGAGATATTGAAAGTCAACTGCGCAGCAATATCAATATAATCGATACCATATGTGACTTACTGAGCTCAATATTGAGGCAATGAAAGTCAATTGCACAGCAACATCGATATATTATCGATTTAGTGTATATGCATGCAAAAGGATATTGGATGTAACAAGACGTACATTTACGTTTTAGTGAGTATAAATCTCGCGTGTAATTTTATCGTGATAAAAAATCACGCAACTTTTTGTTTGTTAATAAAGTTTACAAAAGAATATCTAATTTTAATTAATGGCTTTAATTAACGGCTACATTTAAGCTTTCGCGTGAAGAAATACGGGATTAGATCGCTCCGTATTTTAACCACATACCTCGTGATTGTTCTCCGTTGGGAACATGTAGGAGGTGTGAGAACGTAGCCGCGCGTGTACGATCCCTCCTCTCTCGGTTACACCGGGACTTCGGTACGTTTTTACGGCCGAACGGTTGAAAAATTTTTTCGCATCGCGTGGCAATTTTAGGAAGGCGTAAGTGTCGCGAGGAATGGCCGAGCGTCGGCGCCGAGAGAGCGTACAACCTCTTCCTGGACGGCACTCTGCTTCTGATACCGCTGCTGCTCATGAGCCTGGCTTACTCGCTGATAGCGATAAAACTTTGGCGCGGCCTGAAGCTCGAGATACGACAGTCATCGACGTGTACCAGAAGACGTAAGTGAAGTGTTGCTTCAATACTGGGAACATAGGTGTGACAGTGCCAATTTTCGCGTCGGATTCTGCTGTGTCGGCATCTCGAGGGCCTTGGAAAAATATTTCCCAAAGCTGCCGCCACGTCAGTCTCACTTTATTTTATGCTGATTTTGCTGCGAAGTCTAACGGACGGAAACTTTATAAGAGACAGAATTACATAGCGCTACAATAACATTTAATTATTGATACGCACTTATTAATAACTATTAAAAGAAGAATTTGGAAATTATATTGCATTCTGTTTTTGCAAATATTTTTAAATAAAACGGAAATAGCTCATTTCTGGATATAAAATTAAAGGTTACGAAATATGCGCATAGGGTTACTTTTTTTTTCTTTTCACATAATCTGTATTAAAGTTTTGATCTTTGTAAACGTATAAATTACAGTCGGAAGAACGGAATCTAACGCAACGATTCGGGGCTCAAGTTACAACAACAATAATGATCGGGATGCAAGGACGACGATGGTATTTGATGCTTGCGGCCCGACTTCGAGATCGCGGCGTGGCTTTTCGTCTTCCTCGAGACACTTCCAAGGCGCTTCTCAAGGTGCACCATCTAGGGTGAGAAAATACTGAGCAAACATCACCTTGGGATAGAAATTCGGATTATCACGATCTATATTACGTAAACCGACGAGGGCCAGAAGTGAAACGCATTAATTGCTTAAATCATTTGATCTATAATAATATTATTCTCTCTTGACTCTGCAGTCATAATGTTGGACTTGCGAGATCCGGATCAAAGTTGTGAATTCTAATACGGAAAAGCGTCGAGAGAAATCAAAAATTATATCGTTTTACTAATTTTCGTAACACATAAATATTTTGCTAAGAATTTTTGTCATATGCAAAAAGAGAGATCTTAAATTTTATCACTGCGAAGCTTAATACAGCTAAAATGCGTAATTAAAACGTCACATTCAATAAATGTGTAAAAAGCATATTTGTATTAATAATATTGTAATTATTCTCGAGATTAATACTGAATTCTATTTTCATTACCACATTATTAATATACAAACAAGACCGGTGGTTTCGGCTGTAATTTACGAGAGTGACCAGTGCATCATTAACTTCCCTCGTCTAATTGAGATTTCATGATCCAATGAAACGGCCCGCGGCTAGATGTCAGATAAATTTGCGTAATTAGGATGGCAAATTAAATTGTCTACCGTCTCGAGAACATTCCGGCAGCATGTGGTTAACCAAGATATCGCGTTTCTCTTGCTCCTTTTCCAAAAGAAGGTGCGGTTACCACGGACGGTGGTCTCCAGGGTGCTCACTGGCAAGTGTCACGGTACAGATTTGTCCCAGGCATCCCGGATTCAGATACGGGCGAACGGAAGTGGCTGCTTAGCGCGCGACACGAAGGATATCATTAACGAGGATCAGCAGGACTCGCCCTGTCCGCTCACCAGACAACACGTGATACGCAGTAATTACATGGGGAAGAGCATCGAGGCGAAGAAGAAGGTACGTGCACGGGGGAGTACTTGATTGATCGAATTGGATTGCGACTTTAGCGGGGGCGAACAACAATTTCCGTATCGAAAACTTAATGCGGGATCACGTGTGCGCCTTGCATGCATACAAAGCGCGCATTGTAAGTTCCCCACCGTAGCGTTCGACGCTTTCTCGTTTCTCGGAAATCGTGGGATCTGGAGCAAGCGTCGGAAAAACTCGCCTGGTTGCCTGGCCTGGCCTGGCCTGGTCTGGTGCACGCCAGGTGGCCGCAAGATGTTTATCAGCGCTTCGTGGCTATATTAACCTTTTATTATCCACTTGGAGAGCGCGACTCTCCCTCCCAAAGAATCCTATATTCCTACTTTGCAAATACGGAGCACACGGACCGTAATATTTTTCATATATATATATATATATATATATCTGCACGTAAGACGATTTAATCCCGCATACCGCGCGCACGGGACACGTTGGTCATGCTATGCTCAAGCGGGCCGACAATCGTGGTGCCGTGGAACACTCAACACACACCGCGACACAATGCCGCGCTTGCATTCTGAATACGAATCCCGGTCACCACCGAGAGACCGAGGTGACCGCGTGCTCGTCCATTGAACGCGACATACCGCTGGTGGTTGCAGGTGATCAGGATGCTCTTCGTGATAGTCCTCGAGTTCTTCGTGTGCTGGGCGCCGTTGCACGTGATCAATACGTGGTACCTTTTCTCGCCCGAACTGGTGTACTCGGTCGTCGGCAGCACCGGCATCAGCCTGGTGCAACTGCTGGCCTACGTCTCGAGCTGCTGCAACCCCATCACGTACTGTTTCATGAACAGAAAATTTCGCCAGGCATTCCTCGGCCTCTTCGACTGCCACCGCTGTTGGAGGTAAAATCTTGACGAAGCCGTACGATGCGTGTGCGTTCTTACAGTTAAACGGCGGCGACTTAAAGGAGTTATCACGGACGTAAGGTGAAGCTTCACCGTGCGCAAATCGGTCCTCTTTGCGAGTTGTACCATTTGGCTGATGGCGCGCGGGATTAATTTCACGGAAGATACGTCGAGCTCCCGCGGCCGGATAGAAAGACTTGCAATTACGTAACAGCCGTTTTCACGTTAAGCCCCAAACTTGTTAACGCGTTCCGCTCGCTCTTACTTAGACAAAAATCGTAAAGTGGCAAAGTTTGTTCTGCGAAAATGCTTTTAAATATAGAACGAAGTTGAAATTGTGAAATATGCGGAAGTATGCGCGTAAAAGTCTTAGCGTTTGGCTAACAAACTTTGCGTGATACGTAGATATTTAAAAGTAGCTTTCGGCGCGAAAGGGGAGGATTTATTGATTCAATTGCAAGATTTAAGGGGAAAGTCGCACGAGAGTTAATGTCCGGTACAAACGTCGCACGCCGTTTTTAAGCCGGAAATAAACGTTTACGTAAACGGGCATGCGTTTTATTTTAGGGTAGGTTGCAGACACAGCGACATCGCAATGGCGGCCACCGGAAACGCCGGGCAAGCTGGCAATAACAGCGAATTAAGCGGAAACGACTCGACAGTGTATCTGGGCAAAGCGTCCCTCGTCGCCAGATCAGGTATCATCGCACTGCTAAATTGATCATTTCATTATCGTCATATTATATTCCCGGATCCGGTTACAACACTAACCTAAATTTCCAAGATTCTATTATGATACCGTGATATTGCGCGATACCATGCATGTATATTCACACAACGGCCAAGGATTCCATCAAATTATCTTATAGTATTATATGCGATGTGATAACATTCAAGGCTTTGTCATTTTACCGCATGACATTTTAAGAGATTTCTAACTTGATTTAAATTAACATATCGATTTTAAATTCTATTCATGCCGGAAATATGAATAAAACGAACATTTTCCTCTCGTTTGGTCCGGTTGATAATAGCTTACTAAAGCACTAACTGATCGATAATGGTCCGCCGCGGACATCCGTTGGTTCTTCGTGGCACACGTTGGAGTTCCCGCGATGTAATTTCCACAGATACTGGGGTTTATATTAACGATATATATACATATATATATACATATATATATATATACATATATATACATATACACGCACCATACGTTTCCCTAAACTTTTGAATGAACACAATTAGTCCTGCTCTAATTCCTACTTGTCCAAAGCTTAATTATTACCCATCTCATGCGAAAATGTTCTCGGTCCAATAATAAAATGACAATAAAATATAAAGTTACATAATACAGTATTTAATATTTTTAACAAATTTTCCACAAATAATATAGAAAAACAAAAGCAACATTTAAACACACATATATAATATTTCTGTAAAGTCAATATTAAACTGACATATAAAATTAATTATTAATTTTGAAGATTTGGATTTTTACATTGCAAAATATGTATATCTCAAATGTGATGGCGAGAAAATTGACTTTGGAATTAGTTTTATATTGCATGACTATGTCCAATTGTGCACTGAGACTTGCCGTCTGCCCGTTAGAATCGCACATTAACGTGGCGTGATACCTGAGAAATGAAAAAATCGTCGGCTATATAAGAATCTGGCAGTAATTTTTAGTAACCTCGAATTTAAACGCCGCATCGTATAAGTTCGAGTATTATCATATATAACTAATGTGGCAATTGGTGTAGCACTTAAGCGGATTGTGCTTACAATATATGATGACGTAATGGACAATCATGATTGAATTTCATGGAAACTATAAGCGCTGCTTATCTCGAGACATTTCTATTCGAACTCCGTGTGGGGATAATATCACAGTCTCTCTCTCTTTCTCTCTTTCGCGATTTTTTTCTTCCTTTCTTTATCTCTCTCGATGAATAAATGCATTGTCCCATTCTCATCCTCGAAAATCCACCGAGTACGCATTTCGACATAATCTTTATTTTATCCGTGCAAAATATTAACGCGGGTAAATGTGTACGTATATGTGTGCGAAGAACTGATATGTATTTTAATGTGAGTGGTCTTCACTAAAGCTGTAAATACCCAGATAATTTAAAACGGGAATTATCCGAAATAATTATTATGCGATTACAAAAGATCCAAGTATCTGAATCTTAATAAGAAAAAGAGTTAAATGCGGATTTGCGAATTTATCTTGGCAAATAGATTTGGAATATATATATAGGTATTTATCGATCGCAAAAGATACAAAAAATGTAAAACTATTTTATAGCTTGATGCGATTCTGAATTGAAAATATCGTGAATTCCGAGTAATCTGAGAACGTCAAGAGTTGGATTATCCGAAAATCCGAACGTGAGTAAACGAATAATTATTTCGGATTATTTTGATATATCCACAAAATCCGGACTGTATTTACTGCCTCTCGCTTCACGATAAGAAAATATTATTTCAGAGGTAGTGCGGTTACTGGAGGAGGAAGATCGCGTCTAGTATAAGTCGTGTGGATTATGCGACGGGGCGGCGCGACCGAACGTATCTACTCTGCCGCAACTCCGCGAGAAGGAGGAAGACTTTTTTCTGAAAATATCCTGGCGGCCGCCCGCCGACAGGGTCGCTTGTCGCGCAAGTGGTAAGGAACCCGCGCATGCCGGCCCGTCTCATTGCTCATCGAGATCTTCCTGCGTGGACAATCTCAACTTCCTTTACGATTGACTGAAGTGAGACGTTGACGTGATTTTTCCAAATGTTCTGTGACGTGATTCCAAATGTTCTATGTAATCCCTGGCCTAACAGAAACTCGGATCTCATTTTTTTACAGTTTCAATTAGTTTATAAAGATCAGAACGTATATATCTGTGTATTAAGAAGAAAAGAAACCCGCGTTGCGTCTCTCCGAATCTCGCGTTGAGAATTATTTTTATATTCTGCATCGAATTGATCGTTCGCACGGTTAACAATTAAAAAAAAAAGAAGTTAGCGTTTTTGTACATGTTAAACGAATAACTTATACGATGAAGATCTTACAGATACATACATAATTCTACTCTACATGTATAAGAAAAATTAATTTGTCAAACGTGTTGTACCTTAATAAACTTATAAAATTGTTAAAATTAATATTTGTCTAGTAAGAAATATAGAGATCGTTAAGCATAATCAATTAATATATCCTCAACAACGATAACCTCTTTCAGAATGACGGACGCGCAGATATATTAAAAATTGTATTTTTGCATCGCAATTTTTTCTGATCTTACCCCTTAAGTATGATGATAATATGATAACGCTATAAATATTCGCGATATCGTAAAAGTTACCGCTTCCAGAAGGATTAATAATTGACCTAATTTTTACGAGATAATGTCTAATACGTTTGGATTAAAAAAATGACAAAACGCTTTGGGCACTTTCGCAAGGCGAGCTCTTAACCCGCGGAGCCATAAAGTATATTTACCTAGTAAACACAGTCTTATGCGGAAAACAAACACAGTTATAACTATTTCTGCTTAACGCCTGCTCATTTATGTTACTTACGCTAATTTCGAGAGACGGTTTTATATTTCATGTTTCGCGCGTACCCGCTTATTAGATATTTTACATTTATTGCAATTCCAGCAGTAGACCGCGTTTTATTCAATTTTGCATGGCTCCCTGCGAAAACGGCGAAAATTTCGCTCTTCGAGAAACGCTCGGTATGCGGTGTTCAAGAATCTTTGATAAGGTGCATCGCACATATGAAATTCATATAGAAATGTGCCGTACGATACGTGCAGTTCGCGTATCTTTCATCGTGCATATCCTTGATATGCACCTGTTGCACACGATTCATGGATCTGTCAAAGAATAACCCTTAAATGATAGAAGCGTCAAATGTACGACCGCATTATATATAATCGCACATCAAAGCTGTACTTGCTGCTCTCTCTCATATTTATATGATGGTGCTTCAATATACATATTACTGTTCTCGTGTAACGCAGGCATTTCTCCCAGTGTTACGTATCGTCGCATCGATTCCATGAATCGTAACGTTTCTAAAAAATTCGTTTTATATATCTATTATATTTATTGTCACTTAAACATATTTTTTCAAAGAAATAACTTATTAACGAAATGCTACATAGTAACGTTTTCGTTATTCAAATATAAGATTCCTTTAAATTTACGAAATGATTAGAATATGCTGATATATGGTGACATAAGAGACAAATTTTTAAACGATTCATCGAATAACTGTGTTTGTTTTGACACATTTTTCAATCAATTTTATATGATATTTTAACTATAACGTATACGTTATTTACTTATCAGAAGTATTTAAAAAGGTTTATAAGTATCTCTCTTTACAAAGCTACATTACTTGCTCGCTGCATTACATAAGAAAATATAGAATTTACTGCGTAAATTATATAATTATAATAAGATGAACGTCGCAGCTCAGCAGCATTATAAAATAATTATTCGCGCAAAAAAAATGCAGATCGTATTGTAAGTAATAAAATAAAATCCCACGACATTCTATATTCTTCTGAAATATTCAAGAAACATTCGAAAGTTCTTCTTGCGAGATGTGTAACAAAATAGAATAAGGTTTAATCGACTTTACAAACATAGACACTGTGCAGAGATGTTTAATAAAATTTTTTCAACACAGTTCTGCAGTCTGGATTATTTTTTGATCAAACATTCTTTTTCACTCTCTCTCTCTCTCTCTCTCTCT